>NW_024543068.1:44717500-45000000 GCF_018167655.1 Microtus oregoni | reverse complement strand
GCCATCTGTGGATTTCTCTGTCCCTAGAATGGCACTGGCAGCTAGGGGCGAGGCAGCTCCAAAGTATCCATTGGTTGCAGCAGTAGCAGCAGCCAGGCTACCTAATGCAAATGTCCCCGCCGTTCCACCAGCTGTGCTGCCGCTGGCTGAGGCTTCACTGGCATAGGTGGCCAACAAATTGGCTGCTGCTGCTGCTGGGTTGGCACTGGCAGCTGCTGCAGCCAAAGCCCCCGTTGCTGCTGCTTGGCTGAGCCCTAAACCTAATGTGTTGAGATTATATCCATAGCTGGCTAATGTATTAAGTGCAGAGGTGATGGCCACCAGGTCATTGCCTGTGAAGCCAGATAAAACTGCTGGGAAGGCTGCAACGCCGGCAAGGTTAGCGTGTCCTAATAGCCCTGCGGCTGCTGCGGCAGTTGGTAACACTTCAGCAGTGTTTGCATAAGGAGATCCGGTCGGATTGGAATTTGCCACTGGACCTGTCACATTGGCATAACTGATATTGAGACAGCTGCCACTCTGTGGATCCTCTTGTATCTTCTGGATGATAAGTTCAACAGCTTTTCGGTTTTGTTCAGGTTCTCCACTCACAGTGACAACCCTCTCTTGCAAGTTGATCCCATCGGGTTTCTGGGAAAGCTGCACCCAAGCCCCTGACTGCTCCATTATAGCCTTCACAGTAGCACCTCCCTTCCCTATTATCAGACCTGCTGTGCTGTTGGGAACTATAATCTTTACCTGTAATTAAAAAAAATACGTATAAATAATACTTCTGCTTTGTGCACATACATTATATTACTTTGCTAACCTAGAAAAAGTACAATAATAAATTGATAATTAGTTTAAACATAATTTATTAAGATCGAAATACCACAACTTTAAAGTGACTTTTATCATAGTTTAGTAAAACTACCTTGTACAATGAGGGTTTTCAAAGGAAAAAAGCGATCTTCAAGTCAAAACTGTTAAACAAAAAGTTCCTGGAATCTCTGCATTTTGCAATACAGTCTATGGAGAAATGCCAGCATGTCAGAACACAGGGACTTATAACTATACATCAATGAGAATGTTTTCATAAAGCTCAAAATTTGTAATGTGGTTGCTGGCTCTTCATCCTTTGCAGCCTAAAAAAACTCTCTGCTTTGAGAAACATGAACAGGCAGTAGAGAATTATGAAAGCAAATTTACCAAAGACAGCAGAAGAAAATACCACTTAAACCTTTCAAAACATTAATTTCATGTTCCTTAATACCTAGTCATTTTGGGTTATTCACAAATATTCTATTTTTATGGCTATATTTAGAGGTAAAGATCAATAAAATTATTATTAGTATCTTATATTTTCAATTGGATATATAGCTATTTAACTTTATAAAAAAATGATCACCAAGTTAGTAATAAATATTTAAAATGTTTCTTAAGAGGATTTGAATATTACATCACCTGAACATTTTGATTGTGTGATCTGCTGCTTTAGAAGACACAGCTATATTTAGAAGCAGTGCTTGCTACCCTGTCACCAATTGCTGAGGAGAAATGTCTGTCGTCGCCGGTGTTTACAACAGTCCAACGTGGCCATTTTGTTCATTTACACTGAGTGAGCAGCCACAAGAATCAGCACACCTGGCCTTACTTCATCACAATAAAATGATGTTGTATGAGTGTACGACTGTGTCATGTCCATAAACTCTAAAACTGGAACAACTAGATACTGACTTTGAGCTTGGATTTGTTGACATCCCATCTCTATCTATGACCCCTTCCCGGGCACTTCAAACCAGACTGCGGTCACTGACAGGGCACTGAAGTAACGTCTTTGTTCTCCATGTGGGGTGGAGGTTAGAAAGGGTGGCTAAAGCATCTCTAAAATCTGAGTGAAAGTTTAGTTTTTGTAGCCGAGTTCTTCTGAACTTCATTAGCTAATTTTCAGCAAATATCATCATTGCTGCCTTTAGAACACAGATCTGCTAGGGACATTTGAAAGGCAGTCTGTGAGGTCTGGTCATTCTGTTCCTGAAGGCAGCAAGCAGGAAACATATACATCCATGTTCCAGAGTGCATACATTTGAGTGTGTTTATACATCTTACACAAGGGCTTGATTTCCTTTACACATAGAAAATATTGTCTCATTTTATTTAATTCTTTCATAAAAATAACTTTACTATTGAAATCTAAAGAACACAAATACAAAATCACTTCTAAGGGTGCAAATATATTCAAAATTCTAAACTAAGTTAATTTTATTTTATGGATCATATTAGAATTTTTTAATAATTATTAATTTTAGTACATTTTTCTCTGAAAATTATTTGTCTTTAAAAAATGAGTTTTGACCCTACTGCATGTACTGGCTTTGTGGGAGCCTAGCCTGTTTGGATGCTCACCTTCCTAGACCTGGATGGAGAGGGGGAGGACCTTGGACTGCCCACTGGGCAGGGAACCCTGACTGCTCTTTGGACTGAAGAGGGAGGGGGAGGGGAGTGAGGTGTGGGGAGTGGGGGGAGGGGAGGGAAAAGTGAGGCGGGGAGGAGGTGGAAATTTTTAATAAGAAAATTTAATAAAAAAATAAAAAATTAATTGTAATGCTAACCCTAATCACACCCTATTCTATTATAAAGATGAAATAGAGCAAACCTTAAGTTTTATCACACATATGAAAATCCTGAGAAAAGTTTATTAAAATTCTCCAGTAACTCTTCCTAGGAAGACCCTGTAGTGAACTACCCAGGTTCTCTCAGTCTGCAAGCTTCTCTAGGCTCTGCCACAACTGCTCTCACCTGCTTCATCATCTCTAGGGCTCCTGCCTTGGGAAACAGTCATGGCATCCCTCACTCAGTCCACACCTCAGCTGTGAGCTCCTAAGTATAGCCTGTACTCACTGTTCGTCTGCCTTTGCCTTTGCTCTCCCGTGACTTCTAGCTGACTGGCAGCTTTTCTCTTTCTTTACACTGACTTTTCTGTCCATGTATGTGTTTTCACCTGCTGAAGTCTAGGGTAGCACACAGGCAGTTTAGCTGGAAAAATAACCACACCTCATACCCGATTGTGTCATTGTTCCTATATTTCACAATATGTTACTTCTCCTACGCAGATGTTAGCACAAAAAGGCATCTTCCTGAAGGTCACCATCCTATCTGACTTTACTGTTCCTATTTGTACCTGGTTTAAGTTACACATGGGTAATCATCAAAGAAATAAAGCAAAAGATACATTTGTTTTTTTTTTTTTTTTCCGGTGGTTATTTTTATTTATTTATATATATGAGCATTTTCTTCATAGCAATAATTCTAAAACAATGACTTCGAGAGGGAATGGAGCTGGGGAGACAGGATAGAGTTGGACGTAGGATAGGAGTGCAGGAAAATTATGAAAAAGAGGAGCAGGCAGCAGGTAAGTTAGTCTAGGAAGGCATAAGAAAGTGATTCCAGCCATGGGCAACCACAAACCAAGCTTCTTACCAGAGAATTATCCTGGAGTTTATTTTTTTATTTTTTTTTTTAATTTATTTATTTATTAAGGATTTCTGCCTCGTTATCCTGAGTGAGGTAAGCCAGACCCAAAAAGAGGAACATGGGATGTACTCACTCATATTTGGTTTCTAGCCATAAATAAAGGACATTGAGCTTATAATTCATGTTCCTAGAGAAGCTAAATAAGAAGGTGAATCCAAAGACAAACACATAGGCATCCTCAGGAATATTAACCTTCATCAGGCGATGAAAGGAGACAGAGACAGAGACCCACACGGGAGCACCGGACAGAAATCTCAAGGTCCAAATCAGGAGCAGAAGGAGACGGAGCACGAGCAAGGAACTCAGGACCACGAGGGGTGCACCCACACACAAAAGATACATTTGTACAGGAATACAATTATTTAAAAGATGACCAGCCACTGACACAGAGAGACATGCGTATGTGCATGTATAAAACACCTGACACTGGGCTCGTTCTTGTTTAATCAAAAAGATTAATTTGTTTTATGTGTGTATTTTGCTTGCCTGTGTGTAATTGTACTGTGCACATACGGTGCCTGCCGAGGCCAGAAGAGGACATCACACCTTCCAGAACTGGAGGTGCAATTTTAAGGCTTCTTCGGGATTGTGGGAACTGAATCCAGGTCCCTTGCAAAAGTAGAAAGCACACTTAACTGTGTGTCTCTAGTCCCTGACTTTGGTTTCTTAAATCAACAGGAATGTTTATAATTCTCAAATTCTAAAATTTCAGTTTACATCATGTATATACTGAAGTGGTCAAAAGTTAAGTACAGTGATGTTTAAATCTTATCAGAAAATCCCTGGAGCCAACACTAACCGGATTTTAGTCGGTTGTAAATCCATCCCTGTCATAGACAAACAAATACAGAACATCTGCCTCATTCCTATGTGTCCCCTTATTTTCCACCACGTTTTACAGTTTCGTAAAAGCTAGTGGTTAGCCTAGGTGAGCCATGAAGATGTAGTCAGATGGATTTCAGAGGTCTAGCACTGAACGTTATTTGATTAAGTGGTGAGAGGGGTCAGTAAAAAGATGGCTCTATGTGGGTGTCTACTGACCCACTCAAGGAGTATGACTGTCCCACAAAGGCCCCTCCCTTTTGCTACAAGCTTTGCGTTTGAAACTCAACCTATACGTGATACATATGAGGTGGTGTCCCTAGAAGTATTATAAAGCTTGTACTTCATTTTGTTTCTTTTCCACACTTCGCTTTCCCTTCTTTCTATAAGCTAATCTAGGAAAGGGAGACAGAGAACCTCTTTTGTTTGTGCGACTCTGGAAGTGAAATAAAGTGAACAACAGTTTCCACCACATTCCTACAAGCAGGAAAATACAGCTTAGTACACTTATTTGATGGGATGCTTCTAAAGCATTCTTCTCTGTGAATGACATCAATTAAAGGTCACATGACAGCACCGCTTGGTGCAGGAGGAAGGAGGGGAAGGGTGACAAGCACAAGCTATACGGTTACTGTATGACTGGGGACAGTTACACAGAAGGGAAAGCTGCTAGAGCCAACTGCAGGGAATCAGAGAAGTTGTAAAACGATACAATATGGCAGAGAAATCTATTTTAAGTCAGAATAATTTAGGGTAGTCTTGCTGCTTTTTAAGGAAATCTGATTTTACTAAATTGAAGCTCTGTTTATAGAAGAAGGGCTATTTACAGTGCTCACAGGCTAAATCAAAAAAGCCTACTGTTATTATTATTATTAAAGTCTCCCCCACATCCATTTGGGTACATAAATACTAAAATAATTCTTAATCCTGGTTAGTAAAAAAGGGCATCTGAAAAACTTAGTTTTTTGATATGCAAATTAGGGCTCTCAATTTATTATTTTTCACTGAATTCAATATTCAACAAAAAAAGTAAAAAAAAAAAAGCTGGGTGGTAGTGATGCCTTTAATCTCAGCCCTTGGGAGGCCAAGGCATGCAGATCTATGTGAGTTCAAGGCCAACCTGTTCCACAGAAAGAGTTCCAGGATAGCCAGGGCTACAAAAGCAAAACTCTGTCTTGAAAAACCTCAAAAAAAAAAAAACAAAAAAACAAAAACAAAAAACAAACAAACAAAAAAAAGAAACCAAAAACCAAAAAGAAAAAACAAAAACAAAAACAAAACCCCACAAAACAAAACAAAAAGCCCGAAAAAGTGAAGCATGAAAGTAGCTGTGAACGAGTCAGAGAGTGGCGTCACTGATGTAGATGATGGGGAGAAAGGAAGAGACGTGCGGCCAGAAAGGGGCCTATTCTGGACATTTTCACTTCAAATGTCTATTAGACACTAAAGTGAAAATGTCAAGCTGATGAGTGAAGACGACTCTGGGAATTAGAAAAGGTTTGAGAGTTAAAGAGAGAGTACTTTGCATTGTAGAACTATATAGTTTCATCCAGATAGGGAAAATACAAAGATTGAATGAATAATGATCAATAAAGTATTAAAGGGGAAAAGATACGACTTTTAAAATCACCAAAAGAATTGGAGTAGGAAGTTAACTACTGCAAGGCCATATTATAAACATGCATGTGTGTACACACCTACACCTACAATAACAGTGAAGTACGAAGGAGGCATGTGGGAAAAGCATCTACTTAATCTAGTTCCACAATTTTTGGCAACAACAGTGCAAAAAATCTTAAAAAGCATATAATCCGCATGTAAATAACTCCAGGGAAAGATATATAACCATAGTTGATGTTAGGCAAGTCTACTAACACAACCTCGGACAGAAAAAGACCTTTTGAATAACATTCCTTTGTACCTTAAATCATATTACCTAGCAAGTCTCTCAATCTTAAACTAATACCCACACTAAAATATTTGTAGGTATCAAACTCTTCAAACATATATGTGTTTCATTATGCCCCCCCCCATGAGCTATTACACTAGAAACTTTAAAGTAGCTTTGATATGAAGCTGGGCTCAAGCACTTTTGATATGGTAACTATGTAAGATAAAAGTTACATTTATTATATAATAATTAATTTGGCATAATTTTAAAACATGAAAAAATGGCCAATTTAATACAGTAAATGAACACCCTCTGGGACAGAGGTCTCTCCCCAGGGATCCTACCTGCCATGCACTAGCTCATTTCAAGATTATAATTCAGAGCATTTTGCAGCTCAGAGGCACATATGATAGTAAAACTTTCCCTTGAGAAACTTCTCATTTCTAGTTAACACATAATATGTATCAGAATTGATATATAAATTTCCATCCATTGTCATTTTGCCATGCTAACTTTTAGGAGGAAAGACATTGCAATAAAAGCCAGTAATTTTCATATTTCTATCATTACCGTAATGGATTCAAACACAAAACACTGCAGATACTTTGTGAGCATTAAGAAGAGAGGCATGTTTCTTACAAACGTACTTTTCTCTAGTTTATAGACAAGAGCTGTTGTAGACCAGTTTACAGTAATGAATCTTTTCCATTACTTTCATAGATTGCCCACATAACAGTCTGCAATACCAGAAATCCTTCAAGAACTGATCTATAAAGAGTAGGAAAGTGCACCTAGAAATCTACACCTCAAATAGTTCTTAGCTTCCTGAGATCCTTAAGAGCTTGTCACAGTGCTTCCTTTACCAACGCGTGTGAACACTTCTTTCTGTATACTTGCCAACATTTGACTTCTAAACACACATAGTTTCTGAATCTGAAACATGTATATCATACATACTTACATAAAATTATCTATCTGGGGAAAAGCATAACCTCATGACACACACTGCTACCCATCTTGATGCTTGTAAAACTGAACATATTTTTACTGGACATTTCTATTCCTTTATCTGTAAATTACCTTTCTTGATTTTCACTTGTTTTTCTATTGAATTATTTTTTTTTATTTTTTCCACAGGAATTGAAAAGCACTTCATATATCAGAGATAATACATTGAATGTATAGAAGGAAAGGTGACAAATATTTTTTAAGTCTAAACTTTTTTCAATAAATCAATTTCTCCTATTTGGTTTACATTATTAGAGACAACTCCTGGGCAAAGTTTCATTTGAAGGATTCTATAAAACTTCTACCTAATGTGAGTCACTTGACATGTACTTTTTCATATCCTACTATGCTCCAGGTTCTGTTTTATACATTAGAAACTAACATGGAGAAACATGTCATATGTCATATGATGTAACATTCTAAAGGAGTGATGGGCACATAGTATACAACAGATGTATTAGTAATGAAGTTCATAGCACTCCCAGGACAGCAGAACAAAGAATAGCATGAAAAATGCAATCAGAAATGCTGGTGTGAGAGGGAGACTGGACAGGCCTACTACAAGTCAGTCAAATGGTCTTCTGGAGTATGTGGTTTGTAATAGTCTTGAAGCATTATAAGTTTTTAACCAAACAGATCTCTGAGATTAGAATTTCACATGCTGAAAAAGCAAGAGCAGAGCACTGTGGGAGAAGCTACCAGTGTCTGAAAGAAAGGAAGAGCGACTGTGTGGGGAGAATGTCCAGAGTGAATGAGAGGCTAACTCATGATCAGATAGAAGAAGCGGTGTGCTCAGAGGCAGATAGAGCCTAACAAGTGTCCATGCAAGTTTGGGTGCATTGGCTTTTACCATGTAAATTGGCTTAAAACATTCAGATGTAGGCAAGAGAATAAAGTTTAAAAGGAGAAGGCCTAGGGTGGTTGTTGCAACTGTTGGACTTAAGGTAGCAATTAGTTTGTTAGATGCAGGCAGTCTGGGATTGTACTGTGAGGGGTGAGTTCAAGGTATTGGGGACCTGAAGCTTAAATTATAGGAAATATTTGGAAAATTATAAATTTAAACCATAAACATTAAAATATAGTAAGGAGCTTGTATGAGCCTTCATAAAGATTCTGTTAGTTCATGGTTGCTGTGGTTTGGGGGAGGGTTTTTGTCTTCTCCACAATTCATGTATTGTAACTTGACCCCAATGCAACAGTGCCCACATTTTTTGGGCTTTGACCTCATAAACAGGCTACTACTGCTATTTTATGTATGTTTTCAGAAAGGGCTTCTCTTTCTTCTGTCACGTGAAGACATTACATTGATCTCTTTTTCTGTCCCTTTACCCTCTGCCATGTGAATATTCTGCAAGAAGCTGTCAATAGATGCTAGTATCTTGACTGTGGACTTTTCAGATCTGCATCTTTGAGAAATGTTTTTTATACAGTAATAAGTAAGGTATAAAAGCAGCACAAAATCCAAAAGCATGCATTCTGCATATAACAGCACATAAAAGGCAAAATATATGATGCTCACAAGACTAGGACATTCCATCACTGAGATGGGGACAAGAGTAGGAACCAGTAACAGAGCAGGAACAGGATCATCATGGTGGTGTAGAATCCTGGACACTAACTACAGTTGGCATAAAAGTTATGTAACAAAATGGGACACACACTGCTGACAGGTCAATGAACATGTGGACTGAGAACACCTGGAATTAGCAGTGTGGCTACCACTGATGTTCACTGCAGGTATGGTGTAATGGTGGTGGTAAGAGCCTGCCTGGAGTAAATTTAGGAACAGAGAGAACACAGGAAACAGACTGGAGACAATACTTGGTGACTTTGGCTATGAAGGACTAGAAGGGGCATTAGTTTGTGAAGGAAAGGGTGATAATGAGAAGACAGTTCAGTATTTTAACATGGGATACAGGAATGGAAGGGGCGGAGGGAGGGAAAGTCCCAGGGTGAATATATTCACAATATGTTGCATACATGTATAAGAGGGTCAACATTTAAATTAAAAGGACAGGAAAAACAGTGCATGCAGATTGGAATATGTCCATGGAGAGTCAAAACTTGACAAAAGGTACAATTAAAGAGAAGATATCATTCAGCAGTAGGGAAAGCATATACCTATAGTATAATCAAAATAACTGACTTTGAGCAGAGAGAGAACTGACTGTGGAAATAATAAGGCAAAGGGCAGGCATGTGGAGAGCTGGTCTAGTAAGTGTTGGCATCAGTTTATGGAAGGTCTCTTGATGGTGTCATTTCAGTGAAGTACGTGTAAGGTTAAACCTAAGAAAGGAGAAGCAGCAAGAATGGTGGCGGAGAAGGCCTGCACCTGCTATCGGTCACCAGTCATCACTGACTGTCTAATAAAACCACTTATAAAATCATGGCCATATGATGAGTAAAATAAGCATCATCTTGGAATTGATAAATTCCTGTGAACACTTGTGAAAGTTTAGCCTATTCTTTTGGCTTTATATTTTCTCCACTTGGAAATACTAAATATAAAAAGGCGCAAACATTCATTTTAAAATATGAAATACATAAAAAGAAAATAAAAGTGTAGGAGTGTTAGCTTTACCAACTTTTCTCGATAGAGATTGCGGCCTTTCACTACCAAGCAAGAGCAACTGCGTGCTCTCCAGATGCTGACTACAGAACTGAGCTAAGGGCAGTGATTTTGATCACAGAAATACGTTAGAAATAGACAACACTAGCATTAGATTGTTGGTAACTCAAGCACTTTAAATAAGCTATTTACCAAGTAATTTACTTTTAAGGAATAAGATTTTTCACATTTCCTTCAATTGAACACACTCAGCCACTGCACCTCTGTGAGAAGAGCTGGGGATTTCCGTAACCGCCCTGAGAAAGCCCAGCATATGAGTTTCACATGGGACTACTCAGCAGGGAAAGGGGAAGACAAGGTCCTCACCACACAGTTTGCTCTGCTGTTCACATTCGCTATCACTTTAGGTTTCTCACACAGTGGGTCTACAGTTTTTTGGGGGAGTTGCTACTGAACAACAGTGTACTCGGAATGGGATTCAAGGAATCATGCTAAGGCGGCTGAAGAGTAAAACGGATAAGATTCAAGGGCTGAACACGATTGCAGGATGAAAAGTGTGGAATGGTGCCTTTGCAGAGCAAGCACAGGCTCTGAATGACTCCTACAGTTTTCATCTAGATTTTCTGCATATTTACCAGTCACTAGTGCTCTTCTGTTTATCAGTAAGTAACACAAACTATCTCAAGTGAGAACGTGACCAGAATTCATTTGGCCAATACTTATTAGAAAACTAAACAAATGTTAGTTATTTGACTGGAATCTGTCTTACTTATTGCAGTTTTCTTAGGAAAAGATTTCTTCCCCCTGCCTTTACAGCAGGATTATCATACAACATATAATACATGGCAGCAATTTTTTAATCTAATACAGAATTCCCTGACATTCTCTATTTCTATCAGTTATAAGATTAAAAACATATTTAATAATAGCTGAATAAATACAAACTAAGATAAAATTAGTACATATATCTATATGATATTTTCCTTCTATAAAGTTTAAAAATTGTTACACTGAGCCATATTTTCCTAACTGGACTATATTTAAAGACATAAATCAGCAAATTAATTAGGGCAATTCACAAGAAAGGACTGGGTGTAGGGCACGTAAGGTGTGAGTAAAGAAGGATGACATTCCTTTGTCACAGCCATTTGGGGAGAACCTACCAGGAAGGAGTACAGGAGTTACAAGTCACTAAAACTAAATGCTATTGGTAAGCTATTATTCCTTGAATAAATAAGGATTTTGCTGTTCTTCTTTTATCACGTGCTTCATGTGATCCAGAAGCTATGCTTCTTTTTACACAAACAGAAAAAAAAAAGACAAACAAACAAAAACCCCAAAACCAAAGAAAACTGTATGAGTAACAAAATATATAAGCACAGTAAACAGAATATTTTAACACAGTGCCTATATTTCAAATTATTTCAATAGCAGATTTGACAGAAGCAAGTGTGATAACGTATCTGGAGGGTAAAATAAAGCATTAATAAGAAAGTAGGTTAGTTGGCCTTTTAAGAAATCATTTTTATAAAAATCCACGTTCATAAACGTAAACTACATATTGAATTTCAGAGACAAATTTCATCGACTGTTTTTCTACTTAGCATCTTACTGTGAGAAAAATCACTGGTCTTGCTTACGCTGTGCTCCTTCATCCAGCTTTTGCTGAGAAATCAAACACTAGTGGAGCATAGGAGACATTGAAAACAAAAGGCAGGCATTTCCTTGGTGAGATTCTACGCCACAGACCTAAACAAGAGGGCACCGAAGCAAGAGGGCAGCCCTGGATGCTCTCTTCTCACCTGCACACGACTACGTTCTCCAGAGAAATGCGATGGATCCATCATTCTGATGTGTCCTAACTGTTTCAGGGCCAAAGTGACAGGATTATGACTCTGTGTTTAAAGGAAGCTTCATTCCATAAAAAGAAAACCAAGCTCCACCTGTAGACCAGCAACCTAACATGGTCTAGATTTACTTGTCATTTTATTTCTGTGAGATTAAAAATTACTAGAATCTGTCAATAAGCAAAATTATGCTGGTTGCTTTAAATTAAATAATATGTGGAATGCCAAGTGCAACATATGTAGCAATACCTTGTTGGCCAACTAATAAAAAATATTTTAAAATATAAACTGTTAATATTTAAATAATCTCAGAAAGACTAAAAAGAAAAGTGAAAATAATAAAGTACTTCTCATCTAAATAAAACTCAACTCATATAAAATGCAAATGTGTTGGAACATCTGAAGAATTATTTTACTCAACAAACACATTTTTGAAGGCTGGCTTGCAAATATTTAGTTTCAAAACACCTGTCAAATCAAACTAATAAGATAATTCTCATTGCAAAGTTTGACGCTCTTGCAATGAAAGTAATTAAGAAAATATACTGTGCCTGCAATTAATAAACAATGCTAAAATGACAGCAATTTTCAAGCTAGAAATGCTGATTGTTGATTGTGTTTACATAGTAAGGCCGGTCTCAAAAAGTAAAATGATATTCACCTTTAAAGACATATATTTGCTCAATTCTATAACCTATGTGGACAAGCCTAAATTATTTGTAAAAGTTCTTAGAAGATAGACTAAAAGAAATGAAAAAGACCAACTCAATAATTAATCCTCAGGGCTATGAAAAGTGATTACAGTTAAGAAGTAGTCCAAAATTCCAATTAAACCTACTACCTGAATATTTGTTAATGACGTTAAATGCATGTAAAATTAAAAAAAAATGATTGCTATTTATTTGTTAGATTCTTTGAAATCGGATCATGGTGCATACATATGAATGAAGGAATAAATCCTTAACCCACCATCATCGTTTTCTCCGGTTGGCAGGCAATCGCTGTGAAAGTGTGGTGTAGATGAAAGGATGATACTGTACCTGGTTAGCTCTGGAGGTGGTCATGGGGTCAGATGGAGAGGACTTGGTGGTAGTTGGGGAAGATGGCAATGTCTGGGAACAAAGCAGTTCAGGAGCAAATCAACCTTTATGAGCCTTAAGCTGATCATCAAACAAAACAAAACGAAATAAAATGTAATATAACGAGAACAAAATCCTATGACAAAAGTTTTCTCCTAGTCATTCAAATTTAATGGAATTTAAGATCAACTGAGTAACTAATACATGTAAATATGCGTGCATAAGCATGTAAAAATAAATCCATGACTTGAAATCATGATGGTGACTGACAGAAACTCACATGAGATCTAAAGGCAGCCTGCCCCTATGCATGGACAGCAGGCCCACTTCTTCCCCGCTAATCTGCTTCGGGGAAAAGAGATGTCAAAGAAAATTCAGGAAGTTAGATGAATACAATTGGAGAAGTCATTTTCCTATCAATGAGTAAAGTTGGAGATTTGAAGAAGGGGTGAGATGAAGTTTACTTTGGCATAAAAGTATCCACCTACTTAATAGTTGAACACCACCACCAAGCTGATTCCACATGAATTTAGGGATCCATGCATAAAAGCAATTTAATTTGAAGTTCTGAGTTCTTAATATCACATTATCTTCTAAAATATTAATTTTAATAAACTTAGAGCCATCTGAAAATGTAAACATTAACCTCATATTAATAAACATGTAACTAGCAGCATTATCATATTTTATCATTTATGCTAAATGGTACATTTAAGATAGAAAAAAGTATAATATATTATAGCATTGTCATCCTATGTTCAAAATAAACACAGATATTATGAACTGAAGTTTCTGTCCACTTATAAGCACATACATATGTACAGAGATGTACACACAGCAAATCATCCAAGTTCACAGAGTCATTCACCTGGGTTCTTCAGAGGTCTTTAACAAGACAGTTTTAACGTTTAAGGGCTTCAGATGTTTGTTTACGTATCATATTGCACTTAAACATAAATCATGGCTAGGCAGGGATCTTTAAAAGTGTGTTTCTTAATGGGCAAATGGGATAGTTTTCTATAGCTTAGACAAGCCTATATAATGGGTATTATGTATTACCTTGTTTCGTGTCCATCAAAACTACTGAAATATGAACAAAGGCCTAACCTTGGAGGTTTGAAAGTTTGAGAAAAAGTAAGTAAAAGTGTTCATATATCTGTATTTATGGGGTCAGAACTGCCAATTTGGATAGAGCAGTTGAGAATAAAAGCGATGGTGATAAATTTGAAAGCTCTGCCAACTCACTGCCTTCCACTGACACAATGAGACTACTTGCACCATTAGGCTGTGTTTCGAGAAGTCTTTCCCTTGAAACATTTTCTTTCTTAAAATTTAAAACAATTGGAGAAGTGGTAGACTTCATGTGGTGTTGAGATAGGAATTTTTTTCAAGTCACACAAAGAACGGGAAATGTTACTAGGTCAGGGGTAAAGCCTTCAGCAGGCTTTCAAAGTTTCAAATCTTTTCTATTTAAGGCACTTTATAATTAATTTTTGTCAGTTTTCTAGAGAAACATTATTTTCCATCATTAAAGGCCACTTTAATATGCACTTTTCTGTGCAATGAATATTGAGGCATTTTTAATGACATCACACTACCACGATATATGAGTTCAACATTAAAGGCTTCATTTTTTTCAACCTAGCTTAATAACATGGAATTATGGGTGGAGTCAAACACATTTAAGCATTTATTCTGCACTAAGTCCAACACTCACTCCAGATTTATGACTAAATAGATGTCAGACCTAGGGTTCCTTTCTTCCCATATAAGTTCATGTCATACCAAACCCAGATACCATATGTCCGTGGCTCATCCGAGATGGATAATAGCACTCGTTCCAGACACACACCCTCAGCGAGGTGCTTAAACAGTGCAAAGAGACAGATGTGAAAAGCAGTAACGTGATGTGGCTCAGGACTTGTAATAACTTAGATTCAGATGATCTGTCAAAATTTATTACTTCTCCTTAATATTCTCATATATTCTGAATATCTATTAATAATTGATGCAACTCCTATTCATCAAAATTGTTCTTACTAATTTGGTTGCTCTCCCTTTCTTCTATGAATAAAATAAATAATTTAAACTTCTGAATTATATTAATGTGCTTTAAATAACAAGGTTTTATCATTAAGCTTGATGATTAGATAAGAAGCTACATTTTCATATTTCACACAGGTGAGAATTACTCAAGTGTGCACTTATTTCAAGATCACGGCAAAGAGTTAGTGTCGTTTCTCGGGTGAGGTGTCTACATAACTCTAGAGGCAGAAAGATGAACAGCTTTCCCAGCTACTACTCAAACAGGCCCTTGGATGCATAGAATGCATCCTCTTTTTATAGTTGCAGTACTAACTATATTCTAAGCAATGTTCAAAAAGTTTAAAACTCCATGCTTTTTTAAATTCTAGAAGGAAAGCTGCCCCAATAAACAGATGAATATAAATATATTAAAACAATGCCTTTAATTTAAAGCTTACTATTATTTGGGCAAATGGAATAGTTGAGAAAATTGTTCTTAAGTCTGCAGATATAGACAAATCCATGTAAAGTGTTTTGAAATAAAATACAATTGTTCAATGATTTTTCTTTACTATTTAATAAGTAAAATATTTATAGTAAATTACTATTCAGTATTAACATAGTGATATACTTCTCAATAATATACATCATGAATATGTAATTAATTGAATATCCATGTAATATCAATATGGAGATAAACTTGTAATGTACAACATCTACAAAGCACACATTTTTCTAATCTATTTTTCCCTTTTAAGTAGAGATCATGAAGGACACAGTAACTTTTAATACCCCTTTTTTTCTATAGATAATATAGTGTGAATTATGTTACAGAAATATATATTTTTTTGAGACAGGGGCTCACTATATAGCATTGGCTGACCTAGAACTTGTGATGTAGACCAGGCTGACCTTGAACTCACAGAGATCTGTGTGCTTCTGCCTAAAACAATGTACTTTTTTGAAATATAAAGCATTTAGTAATATCAAGATTTTTAATTCTAGAGATTTAGTAAAATATTGATAAGACTAAATTTTAATAAATTAAGAACTAAAATTTTTTAACAAATTATATGATGAATTCATGTTAAAATGTGAGATTTTCTGGTCCAGAGACTATTACTATAAACAAACTCTAGAATAAATGCATCTTTACTTTAAAAGATTCTTTAACAATAAGTTGTTAAGAACATCTAATATTTACAAGTAAAGCAGGAACAGCAGGTCTCAGCTGTTCTAGCCATGTTCATCTGTCAGCCAGCCAATAACATTATTCCATAATCACCTCCCCAAGCTCCATGTTTTCTCTTAAATAATCCCTCTATACTAGTCCTTAAGAACAAAACATTTAAATGGCAACTATCCCTATAGCTTGTCATTTTTGATGGACACCCTACCTTTCTTCCAACATTAACATCTGATCCATTCATATCTGTTTTCCCACCAATAACAATGCCTGAATAAATCCTCAAAATCTGGCCTGTTTTATTCACAAAGAACAACAAAAATGAAAAGATGTCTTCACTTTTTAAATAATCTTTAAGATGAATTAATGGAGCTCTTTAAGAAAATGAGGAATAATCTTGTCGTCTATAATATTATTCTACCAAACACACAGGTCTTCCTTATCTGTCCTCACCTTACTTAACTAACATGAATTTTCTCTAAATCTTAGCACAGATACACCAAATCAGCCAGTCCTGTTACTAGTCAAGGGCTTTGAAAGCCTTCTTTCAAACTGCATCTTATCTCACCTTTCTAAAACAAACCTTTCTCCATCTTCCGTACCTAACTAGAATCTTCTGAGGTTTATGGTACACTGTTTAAACTGCACCTCTGGAATATAAACATGCTTTCATAGGTTAAGCAACATTACAAGACAAGCTAGGATGAAGTACAAAGGGTATAGTTTCACATATTTGGCAACTAAGTATTTAATAAATTTATGTTTGAATAAACGATGTTCAAAATTTGAGGAATGTTACTTTGTAAACTTATCAGAAAAGTAAAATTCTGGTCCAGTTTTAAAAAGGTACTGGCATATATATATATATATATATATATATATATATATATATATTTTTTATTTTCGAGGCAGGGTTTCATTAGAGCTTTGGGTTCCTGTCCTGGAACTAGCTCTTGTAGACCAGGCTGACCTCGAACTCAAAGAGATCCACCTGCCTCTGCCTCTCGAGTGCTGGGATTAAAGGCGTGTGCCACCACCACCTGGCGGTACTGGCATTTTTAAATGTAAGAAAATTCTTTAGGTTTCTTACTTTTCTTTTCCCTTGCACAGCTTGGCTTTACAAGGGGTCCAGAATTAAGAAATGAATAACCTGCATCTATTACACGAAGCTGGATCTCAGGCACTGAAGAAGTTCATCACTGTCCTGCATGCAGGACTTTTGAAATGAGCATGCAGGACACAAGAAACCTCACTAATATGATGCCATCAACCAAGAAAGATAGGGATGTATGGATGGAGAATTATGGTTAATAAGATGTACATAGTTGGTAAACTGTATCTAGCATACAGTGCAGGACATAATTGATTAGAAAACCACAACAGATAATGGGAAGTCAGCACTTTTAAAATCTGACTTTCTGAGAACCACATTTGACTTATGATTTTAAGTATAAATTATACATTAAAATTTTTAATAGTAAAAGTTTAAAATTGTCAACCTAAAACAAGCAATTAGTAATAATAATAATAATGTAAACACTAAGCAAAATTCATAATTTAATTTTCCCTTGAATCTGTTTATAGAACTGATATCTGGCTCTAACATTTCGTTAACTCCAGTTTTATTCTGTAAGTAACCTTCCGTAAAGGAATATTTGTAATTAAAACTTGAAAAGAAACTATTTTTAGGGACTAAATCCTAAAGCAAAAGCAAATACTGGATCACTTGTTCTGTGCAAAGTTCTTAGCAAGACATCTTCAGAGTCTGTGGATTAAAATTTAAACTTTTAAACAACAAGAAAGCCACTTTTTATCTATTCTATAACAAAATAATTTACTTTACAAATACTTATTCTATAATGTGTTAAGTGGCATCATTTTATGAGAAATAAAATAATAATCATTAAAATTTATATACTTGACAACTACTTTGGTCATTGTTTGGTAAGAAATAAGAAACTGGCAAACTAGATACCTAAAATGTTAAAGAGCTTTAATGTTGAGCATAAGAAGATGCATTACTATAGGTCAAAAACACATTTATCCTACAAATTTTAAGAAACTTGGCATAGGTTCTACATTGTACAGATAATGTGTGTTAAATACACTGCCTCAGCACACTTAAGGCTCAGTTCCTGCACTCTTGTAATGACTCACTGCTATCTGTATTGCTGATTTCATGAAAATGTAGAACTTAACAATAATTTTTAATTCTCTGAGTATCAAGGCATAAAAGCATAAAAAGCTTAATAAGTAAATATTAACATTTAAAACTTATCCTAAACATAATTAATATATGAACAAGGCAAACAAAAATCAGCAAAATGCTTTATAATCCTGGTGGCAGTCATCAGTGTACACTGGCCCTGCATACATGACCGCCTGCCCATCTCATCTATACAGCCATAGCTAAAACTGGAACTTCAAAAATGATTCAGTCTACTATTTGATACTGCCTGGTACTTGTGACTACATAAACATTAAAGGAAGTCTCATATTACTGTTCTAGATAGAGTTTTATATTATTCAACTCATAATTTTATGTCTATTTAAAAAGAGACATCAAGTGGTCACCTAAATATTTGAATGTTTAAATAGAAGTTACGGCAGAAAAGGGAGAATGGATGGTTTGGATTAAGGCCAAAAGCAAAGAGGGTGGATACTTCAGTGCTCACTCAGGACATTTCTAGCCCCACCTGATCTTAACTTGGATATCTGCCATCTAAGACACCTTGTTTTCCAATCTGATGAGGTCTCCGTATCATCGTCGAATCAAAAGACTTTGGATTATTTTGTATTTACCTAGCATGGATGAAAGAAGCGCTTCACACTACTAAGTGATTATGAATTTAAAAACACTAGTATATCCTTAGAGCTTTAAGGTATGTAGCTGTTGCCACATATCCATAGAGATACATTCCCTTAGAGTCTGAAATTACAGCTATCCAACACTGATGGAAAACAGTGAGAGCGTTCTTTATATGGAGTAAGAACTACTTTGTCATGGTTTAAACAAGGAAGTACTTTAAAAATAGATTATTAATAGATAATCAAATATTACTCTATAATTTGAGCATATAGTATCCAGTTATGAATTCAAAGCTGATATATGATTAAATTATGATAGGTTCATAGTACTGGTTAATATATTTTCAGTTCAGAAACATGAAATTAATAGAATTTTGAACTACGTTTCAAATTCATTACAATGAAAATAAGTTTTCTGTTAATTTATAAATAATAATACATCTATTCTAAAATCACAATTTGTTGATAATAAAACTAAGTCATAAATTAAGTGGCTAAAAAAAAGGGCAAAAGTAGACAATAATTATGGGCAAAACTATCAATATGTATGTCTAAAATATTTACAGTAGAAGAATCCGCCTTACTCAATATCAAGCAGTGTCATTTTCCTACGTCATCTCAAGTATTACTCAGTCTTAAAAATTCACAGTGCTTTTGTCATAAAAAATTATTTTGACAGAAAATTTCATACATTCAAATTTGACATTGGACCTTCATAACAGATATAGGTACTACACATGTGATACAAAACATAATGGGTGATCGCTAACAAAGGCCTGAACTCTAGCTGTACAGATTGACTTACGCACGTGTTGATAAAATGTTAGACATGGCAAATTAGCAAAACAGGAGTCTGTACACAATACCTATCCTGAGAACTACAAATGTCACTAAAGTTGGGCATTGGAAATGGGGAAGATAGAAATTTCATTTCCATTTTTTTATAATTCATTTAAGAAGTGTTATATTTTAAACAGAGTAGAGTTCCATTAGTTAATAAAACCCATAGCTGCAGAAAACATTCACAAGGAGTCACAGCAGTGCCTCTTTGTATATCTCTAATAAATGTAGAATTCAATTAATCAATAGCTTGATTTGCCAATCAAGGGCTGTGAAATTCTTAAAAAACTCAATGACAACTTTAGATAAGTTTAAGCCTTTTCCTGGCAGGACTAAACAGCTTCCCCTGGAAGGAACTCAGACTGCACTGTGGGTATTCCTCTCTCATTTCCCAACCGAGCACTCACTTGTTTGATGCGATCAGGGTTAACGGTGGTCTGAGGTTGTAGGATGCTGACTGGTTCTGTCTTGGCCACATTCTGGGGCATTTCTCGGATTTTTTCTGCAATGAATCCATGAACTGCATTCAGTGCTTCAACCGTTCCCTGGATCAAGCATACCCTCTCAGTGGTACCTGAAGACAGAAGACTCGTTTTCAGAAAATTGTCCTTTTCGTTTTACATTGAAACATTATGAAAGGAAGGCATAATGCTGATAAAATACTGCAACGTTGACAGCTTTGAAGTTCTAGTGTTCAATTGAAATTAAAGTAATCAATACATTTACTTCTTAAAAAATGTCAGAATTCATTCCCTTTTATTCTCATAACAGGCAATTGGGTTCTAGAAGAACCAAAGATCTAGAGAACAGAACTCATCACTCATTCATGGGGTAAATACTCATGCAGTACTCAGAGAAGGCCTTAGGACTAGAAGCTGTAACAGATAAGAATCCATGAAAATACCTTTTAAGGAGCTCATTTTTAAAAATCAGTAAATTATTATACTTTCTGAATACAAGAATGAATATCAATTTTATTGATGATGTACTTTAAATATGATATCAGGGACATATAAACAGGACTTAGATTATCTATGATACAGTATAGGAATTTTGTGGACACACCCTGAGGTCATGACAACCCAAGATTAGTTTTCATACTGTTCTGAGGCTGACTACAGCAGGCTTGACTTACAAACTGATTACACAGCCATTTCTTCAGTGATCCAAACCACCTGATGGCTTACAAATTGGAAATAAGACCTGCACTACAGTTCTCACTGGTGCCAGGATTTCAAAATTTGTGCCAATGTGTATGTACAAAATCGTAAAACTTCTAAGGTTAAAAAAACAATCACAAAAAATCAACGTTGCTTTCAAGACTGATGCAAACGATGTTCATAATTCCTTACAGACAGACCTGGATCACAGGACTTAGGAATAGGACTATAATTATAGAAATATCTAAATTATATTTTCATATTTTTGTTAATGAAAATTTCGATTTGTAAAAATATGTTTCTTGAGTTTCAGAGGAATTAAGAGCAAGCAGAGTTTATTTTTAAGGATGGATGGAACATAATGTGATCTGTGGATTTAGATTTTCCTGTTTCTATTAATCAGTTTAAGTTACTCTTGTCTATATTGATGCATCTTTTGGTCCTGGGGTAAACGATCAAGTTTATACGGACACCCAGGGGACACTTTACAAGACTGTATTAATTGTCTAGTAAATGACTGGAAAGGATTCCCGATCAATGCGGCTAATGCAAAATGTTCTTCAGGTTCTCAGACCACACAGAACACAGATCAGATTACCTCACTGCTTCCAGAGACACCACAGAGCGCTCTGGGGATGCCAAAACAGTCTGGCTTAAATGACGAGTTCCAAAGAAAGAAGCCTGGCACAACGTAACTAAACACTGTGTAATCCATGTTATTCTTAAGAGTTTTGATTTAACATAATATGTGTCTGACCACAGCAACCAGTGTTCTTCAGACTGTGTATACTAACAGAAAATAAATGGAAAACCCTGATTCATAAAGAAATAGAAACGCCTAAATACGACGTTACACAAGAGCAAGCGTGAGGCATTCTGAGGGCAGTTTACAGGGCCACTGTTGCGTAGACACACAGATTGCCTGGATCACACCCTTTCCCTTAGGACCATGCAAACAGGGAGGGCCCCAAAGGAAACTGCACAACACTGGGAGACTTAGCTGAGACGCTGTTATGTTCTGCTCCTGAATCCTAATGGCTTTGCACTCAGGTAACACAAAACCATAATTTTTTAGGAGAGAGTTTAAAAAAAAAAAGAAATCCTGTCAAGTATATGACCAAACTATGTAACACAAATGAGCCTATAAATCATAAAAGTTGCCGGGTTTTGTCATTTTAAAGGCTTTTAGACTCCATTAGTGTCTAAGTTAAACTGCCAGATATTTATCATTTTATTTGCTTAATGGCAGCATTTACTACTCTCTGCAACAGAGTGCAACAACGCTGAGACTCAGCTACAGGAAAAGGCGCACGCATCCTACCTAATGCACAACACAGGTGTGCAGGACACCACTGTTTCCACCCCACACGGCAAGACGGGTGTGAATTCACGGCATTCTGACTGATTTCATAATGGTCACTGTCCTTCCTTACAACTTTCCACTTCCTGTTTCCGTTCCAAACATCCCTCCCTGCTACTTTCATCTCACATATGGTAACAGATAAATTACAAAATATGTGTTCATAACAAGAAAGACCGTTGGCAAAGAGCAAAAACGATGTTGGAAATGGCTTAATGTTTCTATTTCAAAGGCAATATAAAGTATTTAAAAAACCACGTTTCTAAAAGAGGGTACAATCCTCAAGCAGATCATGGCAAATTCTTCACGGAAATGCAGTAAAATATATTCTCTGTGCTGCTGCGATTTTTTACCAGACCCTTAGACCAGCTCCCAGGTATTTTCTCACATGTGTCCTGAGTTTCATTCCTTTTCATCCAGCATACACTCTTCCTGCTTAAGATGGACTTCCTCTGTATACAGCATGCTTTTTCTCTTGGATATTTTCAGTGGTTAAAAACATTAACATAATTGCAACAAGACATTTCTATAAATTTAATGAATTAAAACTTAGGCAAAAAAGAGAAATTGGGAAAAATTGAATGAAAGGTTAATGGGAAAATGTGCATGGAAATTTCAGTATCTCCACTCGATTTTAGGTGTCAATACTAGCAAGATGAAACATTTAGAACCATACACTGCTGGGATGTAGGATCAAGCACAGCTCCTCTGAGAAGGGCATACCCCAAAACAGCTGCAATGAAATGTAACAAAACAGCCTTCCATTATAGTTACAGATAGCACTGAAATCTGAGAAACTGACCATACCAAAAGGAAGTCAAATTCCATAAGGATGTAAAATACATTTATTGACAATTCATACAGTTTTATAAGCAAATGAAATATTATTTTATAAAAAAGACTTGACTTAAAGATATTATGATCAAATACAATCTAGAATTTGATTGGTTCCAAATTTTAAAAAAAACTATGTAAAAGATAACTAAAGCAATGATAAAAAGTATTCATTATGTAGCATCAAAGGATCACTTTTAATTTGAAAAGCTCTGTTTATGGCACTCAATTAGATAAAAGTACCTTATTAACTTGGCATCCTTTAAGGAATTCTGGATGTCCTCCAGCTTCTTAACATCTAACCTTCAATCTCAGTACCTCTCTCAGATCGACTCGATTATTACCTTTTCTACAATCCCGCCCTAATCATCCATCACAGGTGTGTCTGGACAAACCCACTCTTCATGTCACTCCTGTTTGTCCTGTCAGTGACATTCGACACAGCTGTGACTATCCTGTTGCTGGAAAAAAACAAACCGTAAGTTTTTCTGGTTCCGGTTTCTCATTTGTTTGCTCATCTGCTGAGCAGTCACTGAGTCCTGACCACTCAAACACTACGGTGGAGGCTGAAGACACAGTCACGGCCATATCTCTCATGGCCTCATGACGTTCACAGTGCTCTTCCTGGGTACTATACACAAAGCATGAAAAGCACACAGCATGAGAACAAAAGGAAGAAAGTGCAATGGAGACTATCTGGGGCCAGAAACAGGCTGAAAAAGTATAAAGAACCATACTTGTCAGGCTTATCACCATACTCCTGTTACTTAGAACAGTGCTTGACCTACCGATGCCCCAAACTGCCTTCTAATACATGACTAGTGTCTAGGTTCCATGACATCGCTAAAGTAAAAAACACACATGATTGACTTAGAAGGTTGTTGTCTGATCTGCATTATAAAGTCAATAAATGTCTCTGGATTTGTAAGCTCAGCCAATACATGTGAAAATGAATTTTGGGAAGTGAATAAAAAAATAAACTACAATAAGTTATAAATAATCTCTATGTCCATAAAAAGGCTTTCAATAAAAAGAATTTAGGCAAAGGCATGAGGACATATAATGAATCACAGAACTTTATTTTCAAAGTTAAAAAAAAAACAAACAGAGCTAGCACATGACTCAGTGGGTATAGACACTCTCCCACAACCTGGTGAGCTTGAGGAGCTCTCTGGAACCCACAGAGGGTGTAAGGAGAGAAGCAACTCCACAAACTCTGACCTGAGTGAGGGCTTGCTCTGTGACACAGAAGCCACTTCACCAACACAGTATAACAACAACAACAATAATAAATATTAAAACTCTATTCATAATTTCCCTATCCCTAGCAGATTAAGGTTAGGAAAAAGCATGTTTCTTTCAATGCTTATTCATGATTTTACATATATCAAATTTTCTCTCTTTTTGTGGCTGCATAATACTTCATTACATACACAGAACATACACTTTTATACGATCATATAGACTCTACATTTGCAGCTTCTGAATACTGCAAGGATGCTTCAGTGATCACTAGTGAATACATATCTTCTTAGGTATCTATTTCTGATACTTTTGTGTATAAACAAAGGAGCACAGAATTTCTGGAAAATACGTAATTATATATTTAGTCTTTTTAAAGACTTGCCAAATGATTTTCTAAAAATCACACAACTTCACATCCTCTCTATCAGTGTAAGAGGGCTCTAATTTTCCCTTCTGTAGACAGCATTTAGGCTTCATTATTGTAATTAAATCTATACAAATGGGTGGGCAAGGCTCACTACAGTGAAACTGGCATTTCTCCAGGGCAGTTGGGCATCTTTCAAGTTCTTATTGTCCATCTTTATTTCTTTGCACAATTTATGGATTACATTTATATTATAGAGGTTTTGTAGTACTTCCAAAACAATATTTTCCATGCTAAAGATTGTCTTTTTATCTGATGATAATTTCTCTTGTGCACACAAGTTTTATTCGTTCATGTTTGTGTGTGTGTTCTTATGAGTCCGGAGGTGCACATGCCATGGTACACTGGTTGACTGTCAGTCCTCACCTTCCAACTTGTTTGAGGCAGAATCTTGCTGTTGGCTGATGCATACCAGGTTCACTGGTCTGTGGCCTTTCTGGAAGCATCTGTCTTGGTCTTCCCTGGAGGAGCTCTGGGATTACAGATGTATTACCACATCCAGCCTATGAGAGTTCTGGGTATTTGACTAGTTCTCTAACCACAGAGTCTCTCCCTAGTCTGCGTATTTAGTTTCTGATGAAATCAACTTTCTTTTATGTCTTATTGTTCTTACTTTTAGTACTAAATTAGGAATTTCACTCCCACACCCAAGATGGTAAAAGACTCCCTTTATTTCCCTACAGGTTTTTAGGGTTCTATTTCTTATAATCTCCAATGTTTTCAATTGTTATAATAGCTTTAGCATATCACATTATAACTAGATAAAGGTTTTACATGATGTAAAAATAAGACTTGGAAGTTTTTGAAAAGTATTCAATTCTTAAAAGTCATTTTTTGACACTCAAATCTTACTTCACTTTAACACTATTAAGAAATTGTAATTAAGTGATACATGATTACCATAAGAATTAAGGGTTAAATATGTGATAATAGTTTACATATCTTTAGTTGATTGTCTGTAGCTCAGAGCAGTTAGCTGGATGTCTTAGAGACCATGGACTAAAAATGACTGACTTATACTTTATGATCTTAATTTTAAAACTTTATCTCCAAAAATATCAAATTAATATCTTGCACTTTTGTTATTCCATTTTGCCTTTTTTTGAAGTTTATTTTGTTTGTTTGTTTTTTGTTTTTCAAGACAGGGTTTCTCTGTAGCTTTGGAGCCTGTCCTAGAACTAGCTCTTATAGACCAGGCTGGCCTTGAACTCACAGAGATCTGCCTGCCTCTCCCAAGTGCTGGGATTAAAAGCGTGTGCCACCATTGCCCAGCCCATTTTGTCTTTTTACAAAAAAAGTTTTGTCTCTTTTATTCAGAATTATTGAAGTGTATTTTTAAGTGGAGGAATTCCAGGCTAAGGATTACTTGAACATAACATGTTGTGCATTCAACCACTGCTACCTGATCACACAGTTCTCCAAAGCTAAACCTCCTGACTCTCCGGACTGTCCTCTTGACTTCTAAACCAGTTGAAGACAGATCCCTGGACTCAGGGTCTCTTCCTGGCCTTGCTTCTATGTCAGGGTAGAGAGCTGGCTCTGTCATTCCTTTCCTTTAGAAGGGATCCTTAGTCTTTGGTTTCTTGGTTGCTCTCCATGCAGCTTCTGGCTTCCCGCTGTACTCACCAACCTACTCTCAAGTCCTTAGTGCCCTTCAGTTGGTTCATCTTAGTCAGGACTTCCCGTCACCATTCCCTAGCATAGCACTTCAGTATCTCATGACTGTCCTTCTCATGAAGGAGACCAAATAATTTCAGGGAGCAAAACATCTTCTAGTAGCACATGTCATTAGAACAATGACCTGGACTGGAACTCTAAGTGCCCATCTTCCAAACTACTACATAACACCAGTCACAGTGCCTTGAGCTCCTACCACAGGACTCATACTTTTAGAATCTCCTCAGAGACCTTTCTGTTTTAAAACAATATACAATACATACAAAGACATGTAATACATACATACATCCATTTATACACACATGTATATTATATAAATATATATATATAATTTCAGTCATGAAGGCAGGATGGAAGGCATATTGTAATTTATAAGAATCAGGAAAACAACAAGGGAACCAAATGCAGGCATCTGCATTTCCTTCCCACATGGCAGACTTAATTAGCTATGTGTTCCTTATAGAAACACTTTCTTTTTCAGTTTTCTTGCAGCTACTATCTTTCCAGGAAAATCTTCCTGTAGCCCCCATGATTGTAAATATAAAAACGTATTATGAATTAATTCACTGTCTAAGAATACTTCCCTATACTTCAAGTCATCGCCATATCTCAAAAAGTCACTGAGAAAGACTAATTATGTGTTTTACCCTTTTATCATTTACCTTCCATTCATCGTGCTTCAAATATGCAGATTGTACGTCATTCACCTTTTAAAACCCTACAGTGTCTCGTCGCCAGTTAGAGCTTGATTCCAACTATATTGAGGCTTTCAAATCCACTAGGATTTGGCTCAGCTCAGCTCTGTCCTCGTCTCACATTAGTGTCCCCGCCTTTGCTATACTCCAGGGAGTCAGGTCTTTTTTAGTTACTGGAACATGCCACGCTTGCTCTCACTTAGGTCTTGTTTCCTGCTGATGTCTGTCTCCGTAGCCCGGCTCCTCCGGCATTCCCTATGGCATCACCCCCAGCTACACAGACAGACTTCATTTATTCCGTAAGGTTTAGCTTAGTAATACCTAATCAGAGAAGTCTTCAAAAACCACAAAACCGTTTACCCAAGACTACCTATAATCTTACAGTTCTTTATTTTAGCTCCCACCCAGCCATCTTCCAAACTGTCCAGTGTATTTGTCCTTTATTTGTTGTTTGTCCCTCTTTAATAGAAACAATTTTTTTACTGTTTTATTCATGGGTATAATCCACATTTGTGTTCTTAGTAGATGGCTGAAAATAATTTTTAACAGACTAAAAAAATAGCCTTGGATGAGCTATATACAATTTTGTTAACCCAGAAGAGGAAAATAACATACAAACTGTTATGACTGCAAAGCTTACCTAGTACAGCATGTCCTATCCACTTTTACTGGAAGAACAGTGGTGATTGGACTATTCTAGCTATAGACTCCTCATCTTATGGTACATCCAATACAGAAAGTGATTCTGCAAATGGTTTATCTGAGGGAGAAGTTTAAACTGCAGCAATTGCTGTACCAAATAAAGAACAATTCAAGCTTCCTAATTAAATTAATTACTGCATAATAAAATAGTGACAAATTCTGTTTAGAGCTAAGGCAAAGTGTGAATATATTGGTCATGCTCATTTTTATGAGAAATACCCTAAGATACAAGATTTTTTTGTAAATATTATCTTCTCTTAAATAGGTGAAAAATTAGGTGTTGATATGGATGTTTTCTGAACAGGCAGGGATGTTTTATCTATTTTTGTTCTTTTGAACAGCATCATTCTTTAGTTCAGGCTGGCCTGGAATAACATGTAGACAAGGCCTTAGACTTACAGCAATTCAAGTACCTATGGAATAGTGATGTCATGAGTACCTATGGAATAGTGATATCATGAGTACCTATGGAATAGTGATGTCATGGCAATGCACATCTGTAATTCTAGTGCTCAGGAAGAGACATGAGGCTTCCCTGAGAACTGATGGCCAGCCAGTGTAGTGGAAGCAGTGATTTCCAAATTTAGTGAGACATACTTCTCAAAATATAAGGTAGAGGGGGGACAGAGGAAGTCATTTCAACCTCTAGCATCCAAAGACACCTCCATGGATGAACACATCTCCATAAGCAGGTGTCCGATTCATACATATATGCACACACACATTCATCACACACACCTTTTTAAATTAACACTGAAGTGGAAATCAATTTAAAACTACACATACAAACATAAATTTATAGGAAATAGAAAAATAATTTTTGATCTGTGTCTAAGGCCTCAAAATGTATTGGGGAAAGCCCCTTGTTATAGGAAATTCAGGAAAAGACTACTGTACTATATGTATTACTCAGAACAGGTTAATAGTGATAGAGAAATCCCATGGACAATATTAGTGGGTGGTTTGCAAGAGGGCCCAAGAACCTTGGCTGTTCTGAGGATTGAGATATAAATATTTTAATTAAGCACCATTGCTTTCCACAGACACAGCAAAAACCTTGCATAAAATGAACCAATTCCAAGATTGTTGGAAACTATGTCAGGGCTTCCTTTCCATTTTCTTGAATACATGGCTGTGTAGAAAGGAACATACTCAGTGGGCAACTTATGAAGTATTTTATGCCAGGCAGAAAGGCACCTTACTCACAGACAATCCTAACACGGTCTTGATTTCCAGATCTATGGCCTTAAAGTCATAATGTGTGCTCACATTGCACACTGCCTCAAAACACACAATTAGCAAACATTCTTGACTTTTTTCTTTGGAACTCCATCTCTTTTCATATAGTTATGCACCCAATTCCAACCCTTTCCTCAGACACTCTATTTTACACACACGCTTTTGTCCTACCATGTTGTATCTTTTAGTTCTCTGTCAGTTACTGATTTCACAGGAGATACTGCCTGGTTTGTGGTCGGACAGGCTAATGGACGGCTATGCGTAACCAAGCACACTGGATACTCACAGACAGAAATTTCCATAGATTAGATTACTGTTTGCTCAGCAGTCTAAGCTCACAGGAATGTGGGATACTGCTATTTTCTCGTACCCACACACATTCATGTGTCGGAGTAAGTATTTCTTTTGCATAAACAGAAGGCAGGAAGAGCAAATGAATGGAGTATAGGCCTGTTGTAAATCCCAAGAAGCTAGAATTAACTCAACATGAGGTAAAAATGGGCCACTCTTGCAAAACAGAGTTTAAGGTGTAAAGGCCATGGATTTAGGGAAATAATAGATTGTCAAAACCCTGAGGTCTAATGCAACAGATCCACAAAGTTGTGAAGAATAATACTCAATGGCAACTGGGGAAGACACAAAGGTAAAATGTGGAATGCTCCAGAACATACAGCATGTATAAGGAAAACAGTGTGATGATTAGCTGAGAAATCTGACCATATTGGCAAAAATCTTTGAATTTGTACCAAGATACATTAGGAATTGTAGAAGAAACTCTATGGAGGAAAAATATGTCATGATGGTATAGTGGCCAGTACTGTTGTGTTTAATAAGAAAACATGCTTATGCAATTTAGTATTCTTTTAAAAATCAGGCTGAAGAGAGCAATGTGTTTAAGAAATGGCTGTGCGGCTGAGCGCTTGCCTGGTGCTTCCGTCTGTGTAACTACAGCACAGGTATTCTACAGCACGCACCACAAAACACAGAGCCTCTGATTAAATATTTTTGAAGGGAAGAACTAGGGACAATATCCCCCCTACTGAATGATTCACAATAAAGTTCAACAACAGAGAAAGGATTTAAATCTTGCGTGTGAACGGTATCAGCACAGCCATGTGGTGTTTTACAGAACATCTTCTGCAAATTATAAAGTGTCCCAAATTAAACTCGATTGCCTTATTCACCTCAGAACTTTACAAAAAAAATTCAGTGATATTTCTAGAAAATGAAACAACAACGATAGTGATAGATGTTACAATATTTCCCCAAGTGTATACAAGACATTCGTCGCCAGTCTTGGAGCTGTGAAGACATCACTACTCTCAATTTGCTAGTGTCATGGAAAGCCAGGGGAGATGAAGAAATCACAAAGTAGAATCGGTTGGAAAGCTACCATGATACAGAGGCCACATGCAAACCCATCGCACATGAAGAGATCATAGACCCAATCTGCAGCAAATGCCTGTGTGCAATGAGCAGTATCAGGAGGGGATGCACACACAGTTCTAAGAGTCTGACTTTTCCCCATGGGGGGGGCAGGCTGGGAAGCAGGTTGGGTTTTGCTATGAAGGATACATGGGGCATGAATTTGAGACTTTCATGCCTTGGTCTCCCCACCATATATTCCCAATATAAACAAGAAAAAAGTCACAGAAAGTATGCTGAGATCAATCAGTTAACAAGTTTGTTTTAAATGTAAGTAATATGTTTTAGGTATATTAAAAGAATGTTCTATTATTCTAGCTTCCAATTAATGATATTAAGTTTTAAATTTATGTTTTATTTTAAAAGATAAAGGAAGAATTGGTAAAAAATTAAGGTCCTGTCTTTTAAAATTTTTCATTCTGACTTAGGAACTGTACAAGTGAAAATTGACTAATATTTTGTGAAAATACTTGTTTGCTTAAGACTTTCCAAATATTAAAATAGCCAAAACTTAATAAGTGAGGTTTTTACAGCACCACCACCATGAATTGTATTACAAGCTGTGTACACTGGAGCTTAAAGATCATATTTCTAAAAATAAATAAATACAGAAAATTACATTGTGGAAAGCGGAGAGTTAAGACACATTGTAGTAGGAGACTGCTCACTCATTTCCTGGCCGCTGAGACTCAAATCCTCACACGGAAACTATATTAATTACAACATTGTTTGGCTGATGTCTCACGTGTACTTTTAGCTAGTCTTACATCTTAAATATCCCATTTCTATTATTTTATATTTTACCACAAGGCTCGTGGTTTGTTGCTCCTTTTTTTCTTGGGCAAAACTACATGGCGTGTGACTCCTTCAGCAACTGTATGGCATCTTTTTGACTCTGCATACTCTCTATATCTCTTCCAGAATGGCTATATTCTGCCCTGCCATAGGCTAAAGCAGCTTTATTCAATAACCAATAAAAGCAACACATATACAGAATGACATCCCAAATCAACATGTTCCCTCATTTAAAATTAACTTAGCTGCTAAGTTCAAATTAATATTGGCATTTTGTATTTTGAACAATTTCACAAATATACGGTGGCTAGTAACCCTAAAAAACAAAATACCTCATTGTTATCTCACCTTAATTGATTAGAAACAATTACTACATATTAGTTTTCTAGAAAGCGCTGTTAATATTCTCCATGGGTATTTGTCATTTATCCCCGCAACTAAAGATCTACGAGGGGCTTTGAATTATCTCTATCTCTGCTTGGTTTCCATCAGTTTCCATTAGCAATGTCAAAGACTGTCCTCCACATAGGCTCTCCAGACAGTGCTTAACTAATGAATTCCACTTCTGTGCAAAGTGAAGGAATGGAGGTACCATGTGACTAGGTTAGCTTGCAACACAATGCTGCGCTCTAGGTTGACCTCTGGTACAATGAATTGTTTAACATGTAAAACAATTAAAATGGATATAACATCCATTCTTCCATTGAAGGGCATCTAGGTTGTTTCTAGGTTCTGGCTATTACAAACAATGCTGTTATGAACATAGTTGAGCATATACTTTTGTTTTATGATAGGGCATCTCTTGGATATATTCCCAAGAGTGGTATTGCTGGGTCCAGGGGTAGGTTGATCCCGAATTTCCTGAGAAACCGCCACAGTGCTTTCCAAAGTGGTTGCACAAGTTTGCATTCCCACCAGCAATGGATGAGTGTACCCCTTACTCCACAACCTCTCCAGCAAAGGCTATCATTGGTGTTTTTTTATTTTAGCCATTCTGACAGGTGTAAGATGGTATCTTAAAGTTGTCTTGATTTGCCTTTCCCTAATCGCTAAGGAACTTGAGCATGACCTTAAGTGTCTTTTGGCCATTTGAACTTCTTCTGTTGAGAATTCCATGGAATATATACATATGAGAGTACTACTCAGCAGTAAAAACAATGACTTCTTGAATTTTTCATGCAAATGGATGGAAATAGAAAACACTATCCTGAGTGAGGTAAGCCAGACCCCAAAAGAGGAATATGGGATGTACTCACTCATAATTGGCTTCTAGCCATTAATAAAGGACATTGAGCCTATAATTCGTGATCCTAGAGAAGCTAAATAAGAGGGTGAACCCAAAGAAAAACATATCGTCATTCTCCTGGATATTAACCTTCATCAGGCAATGAAAGGAGACAGAGACAGAGACTCACATTGGAGCACCGGACTGAAATCCCAAGGTCCAAATCAGAAGCAGAAGGAGAGAGAGCACGAGCAAGGAACTCAGGACCGCAAGGGGTGTATCCACATACTGAGACAATGGGGATGATCTATCGGGAACTCACCAAGACCAGATAGACGGGGCCTGAATAAGCATGGGATAAAACCGGACTCGCTGAACATAGCAGACAATGAGGACTGCTGAGAAGTCAAGAACAGTGGCACTGGGTTTTGATCCTACTGCACGTACTGGCTTTTTGGGAGCCTAGGCAGTTTGGATGCTCACCTTACTAGACCTGGAAGGAAGTGGGAGGTCCTTGGACTTCCCACAGGTCAGGGAATTCTCACTGCTCTTTGGGCTGATGAGGGAGGGGAACTTGATTGGGGGAGTGGGAGGGAAATGGGAGGCGATGGCGGTGAGGAGGCAGAAATCTTTAATAAATAAATTAATTAATTCAAAAAATAAAATGGATAGAACATTAAAAATACATAAACATCAGGAGAACAAGATGAGATAGCATGACACTGTGTTATTCTTCACAGACACACATCGCAGTGAGAAAGGCACACAGGGCAAAGAGGATGAATCAGGAGCAACAAGGGTGCAACAGTGCAATGTCAGCACATTTAACACCACCTACAGAGAATTAGTAGGCAATTAAATACACTAGAGACCTCTGTTAAATAAACAATTAAAAGGTCTGGTATAGACATAGGAATGGACACTCTCAGACACCTTCTCATACTACTGCCTCTTACTGAATGTGGGGACTGAAAATTTGACAGCAATAAGAGGCTTCTGAATTCATAAGAACCAAAATGTAATTCAAAGTCAAGCTTGTCATGAGTCCAGGGGTTTCTGAAAGTGCTCACTTTTCCTGCACTGTATGGGTCCACAGCAGTCAGAGTACTGAACACATGCTATACACACTGCAACTGCACAGCACAAGTATTCAGAGCATGCAAATTAATGAACATTGCTCAAACACCTCGGCTCACATCGAGACTATGATGTTATGAACTGCCATGTTTTCACTGTACATTCAAAATGTCCACCCTTGTTGAAACAGAATCATTTCGTTATCGAAGTTTTAGTTGCTGAGTTTCGTTTAAAAATAAATAAGTTTAGTTTGGAAGCAGATGAATTTCTAGCAATTTCTGAAATGGCTCTAACTATCCTTTTGCAATTTTGTACTATGTATTTATGAGAAATGACATGTTTGATACTGAGAATTATATAAAAAAATCTAACCAATTTTGAAAAACATTGATGTTCTACGTTCCCTATGTTTTGCAATAGCAAATGTTCAACTAAGATTTACTTATTTATTTATTTATTTATTTATTTGAGAAAGTTTCTCACTGTGTAGCCCACTCTGGCTTGGTTTCATGGAAATCTTCCTGCCTCAGCCTCACAGATGTTAGTTTTTCATATAAAGGCAAACATGTCTTGGTTCAAAAAGTGCTCTTGTCTTTATACATGGCAGAGCTCTATATTTTCCAGCAATCATTTTCAAAGCCATTATGATTCCTCATGTATAACTGACGCGTAGACTTATTTTATAGACCCATATAGAGGGGTTGTGTAAAAATGCCTTGCCTTAAAATGTAGCCATCAGGAAAATTTTAAGGAGTATTCCTGGGAATCCAGGTTGTACCACTCTTTCTTGGAGACAATTTAATTGCGCATAATAGGAACATACCTTGACTTAACAACTCCACCTAGAAGCTACAATTATTAAAGATCCTGCTGGAGAACTATGATGTGGGAGTGATTTCTTATTAATAAAGAAACTGCCTAGACCCATTTGATAGGCCAACCCTTAGGTAGGCGGAGTAAACAGAACGGAATGCTGGGAGAAAGAAGCTGAGTCAGGGAGTCGCCATGATTCTCCCACTCCAGACAGACGCAGGTTAAGATCATTCCTGGTAAGCCAGCTCGTGGGCTACACAGATTAATAGAAATGGGTTAGATCAATATGTAAAAGCTAGCCAATAAGAAACTGAAACTAATGGGTCAGGCAGTGTTTAAAAGAATACAGTTTCCGTGTAATTATTTCGGGTAAAGCTAGCCGGGTGGCGGGACACAGCCCGCCGATCCGTACTTCAACAGAATGGCGCCCGACGTGATGGACTAAATCCACTTAAAAACCTGAGAAGGCTTAAAAATAAGGGAGAGAGACTTTAACACAGATTTTTGCTGTTTGTTGGTGGCGTGCTGTAGAGAGATTTCCTGATTCGGCAACAGCAACAGAAAAAAAAGCTGCGTCATTTTAAAGTGTGGCTTCTTGGGACTGTGCCGCCAGTGCAAACTCTGGCTTTAAAGCATTTCAATGGATTTTATGGGACTGGATGTTTGTGTTCCCGCTTGGGATCGGAAGGAGAGTGCTCTCAGCGCTCCCCGCCTGCACCTGGGCAGATGACAGAATCAGGCTTAGGCAGGCGGAAGAGCATGGTGAAAGAGACGTGTTTTCAGACTGCGCAGTGCTCTGCGTGTCAGATTTGGTTGTAACTTGGATAAAAAGAGTTTCTGTGCTGCATGCTCAGTCTCAAAATTAAACTACTGAGTGCGGCTCCAATGAGGACTCGCTGTGTGCCTGGAACTGTGCACAGCTCAGGGGCACCAAATGGATTTGAGGCAGGAGCGGCTGCTCCTTGCTGAACTGTGCTGGTTGGCAGGAACTACCGTAATTACCATAATAACAGCACAGTTAAGGTTTCAACTGGGCAGGACACAGGCGGTACCGTATTACCTGTACATGGTGCAACTTAAGTTTTTAAGAACTGCTTAACATTTTAAAAAATGCTCCTGGATAATAAAAAAAATGTTACAGATTCACAATAAAACAGATTCAGACATAAAAGACCACAGTGTTGGATGAGTGTACGTAGGCTTGAGAGAGAGAAGAAAAGAATATAGAGAATAAAGTTAATGGTTTTAAAAAAAAAAAAGGTAAAGTCTTTAAAGAGACAGAGTACAGATAGTTAAGAGATTAAAAGAAATAAAGAAAAATAAGCCACGTAAAAATGGAAAATTCACAGAGAGTCTGGATTATGTACATTGTGTTTTCTTTAAAATTTTTGACTGTAAAGGAGCTAAGTACAGACAAACATTTCATTACATGGGCTGCCAAGCTAAACCAGAATGGATATAAAGGTATTACGATTTCAAAATTTGGGTCTAAGGATATGATACTTTGGAAAGGGTCTTCTTTTGTTTTCACAGAGGACCAGACCCTGTGGATTTCTTCTATCCCAATTTGGTATGATAGACCACGACCTCCTGAAAAGTTCCTGTAAACACCATCAAAAAATTACTTTACTCAACTGGCAACTGAGATAAACCTGACACACAGGTTACACCCTAAATGATCTGATTAACAGCGCCCCCGTTCAGCAGGAAGCAGTTTGGAGAGAAAAAACTGCGCCCATGTTCCCAAAATATTGTTTGTAAATGTTCTTTTACATTTAAAGGGGGATATGATATAGATATGAATAATTTGCATTAGTATAGATTTTGCTTTATTGATAGAGATTTAAGGTCAATTTTGTTATATGTATAAGTGTTTCTGATTTTGATTAAGGTATTGTGATTGTGTAGTTCATTTAAATCCGTACTGTATAATTAAGAAATATAGGTTGTTAATGGATAATCATCGATAATAGTAAAGCTTGTAGTCATGTTAGTTAGATTTTCTAGATATATAGAGATATATTTTAGATAGACATTCTTCATGTCTTTCTAAGAATAGGACTTTTCATGACAATGAGACACTCTGCTCCTGGCAGCACCAATCTACTTCAAGAGGAAGATGGGCATCGAAGAGGATGCTTATGGAGTTTGATAGCCATTTGGGCAAGAAACTGTTCTTACCTGGACTATTGCATAAACTGGACACAGAGAACCCACAGAGAAAGGACTACTGAACTTGCCTAAGGTGAGATGATCTTTTGGGGTTCCTGATTCATTTTGAAAGAGTCTGCGAGACATTCTGCAGGACACAACAGATAGTGACTGAACTGACTTTGAATTTTCCTGCTTTATGGAAATGTCTGCTGGATACCATGGGCCTGAAGGCTGAAGATGGATGCCCCAACGGTACAAAAGAACTTTGGGTGACTGTCCAGGCAGCGAGATGTCTTTGTCATTTCTAGAGTTTGAAGTTTCTTAGTTCTTGTTTACTTAGGTAATATTATATCTTTCTGGAGTCTTTGATGGAGTTAAGAATAGTTAGTTATAGTTATAGTTTTCCGTAGTTATGATAAAGATTATTGTAACTTTTACTTGATAACTGTTATATGTAATTTTGCTATGTTAAAGCCTTTTTTTTTTGTTTAAACCAAAAAAGGGGAAATGATGGAGGAAGGTCATTGGCTAATAAAGGAACTGCCCTGGCCCATTTTATTGGTTAGGACATAGGTAGGTGGAGTAAACAGATCAGAACGCTGGGAGGAAGAGGAAGTGAGGTCAGAGACTACACAGCTCTCTCGGGAGCAGACGCCTCAGCAGAGACGCCATGCCCTGCTCCCTGGCAGACACACGTGATGAAGCTCGGACCCAGGATGGACTAGGCTAGAATCTCCCCGGTAAGCACACCTTGGGGTGCTACACACAGATGATTAGGAATGGGCTAAATTAATATGTGAGAATTAGCCTAGAAGAGAATGGGCCAAGCAGTGATTAAAAGAATACAGTTTGTGTGTTGTTATTTCGGAGCATAAGCTAGCCATGTGGGCGGCCGGGTGTGGGGGACGCAGCCCTGCCGCCCTTATTACTTCAGAACTATACATATATTTCACCATGTCTTCTAACTCCTCCCTCTCCAATAAAATTAAGATAAAGCTCAACAGCAATAAGTAGTTAAATAAATTTTAATTGACCATAATAAACACAAATTTAATTAATGATGCCTCTCCTTCTTAGTACCAAGAGGTTCATGATGAATCAAATTTAAAAAAAAAAACAAGTGAACAAACAAACAAACAAACAAATAAACAGGATGCTGGACACGAACCAAAGCAGAACGCACCATATGCTTTGGTCATTGTTACCTGAGGGCATAGGAAGATGATTTTCCTAGAAGACATATTGTAGATCTCCCTTAAGAGATTAATCAGTGTTGAATGGAACAGAGTAAGGGACTTCATAGGAGGCTGTTTACACTGTACATTACATTAATTAGGAATAGGACTGTGCTATATGCTCCACTTTAATATTCAAATCCACTTTTGTCTACAATATAATGTGAATGCCAACTAACTAGCCTCATGGTGCACAACACATTCTTTGACGTGTGACATGGCACGAGAGGCAGCACAAAATATACAAGGATGACCCTTACAATCCTAGTAATTATGTGCTTTATATGGTGCCAGGAAAACTGGGTGCCCCCACAAAAGAAGGAAACCAGATCTTTATCCTACCAGCTACACAAATTAACAAATGTGAGAGCTGAAACTGCAAAAGCACTAGAAAACTGCACAAATGTTTCAGAACATTGGGAAGAGTGAGGAGCTTTTGGAAAAGATAGCAAAATACAAGCAAAATTAAAGAAAACACTGTAAGACAAAACAAAAATTATCCAAATAAAGCACTATGAGATATAAAAAAAAGTCTACAAAAAGGAGGGGAGGTGGGAAAGATCAAAGGGGTTAGGAAGGAGAAACCATGAGCAGTCTATACTGTATGGAAAAAGGTTTTCATTATAAATATAAAATAAAAAATAATAAAAAGGAAACACAGAGAACTGATTACACTGAATGCAGAAGTTTCAGCTCAACAAAGCCAGTGGCCACCAAGGTAAAAAAAAAAAAAAAAACAGCGTACAGAATGGGCACTGTCAGTGAGCGAAGGAAGGAACTTGTGCAGTGCAGCAGCAAAACAAAAGAGATCAAAAACTGGGCAGGAGAACTAAATAGTCATTCAAAATGAGGGTTGAGCTGGGGCTCAGTGCTTAAGAGCATTGGCTGCTCTTTCAGAAGACATGGGTTTGATTTTCAGCACACACATGGTGGACAACAACAATCTGTAACTCAAGTTCCAGGGAAATTGATTTCTTTTGGCCTTGGCAGGCATTGTATGTGTATGATGTACACCTATGTGTGTGTGTAATGCACATATATTTTAATATTAATTGCTTATATAAATATATACATATAATCCACACATAACACACATATATGTTTGTATATATGTATATATAGACAAAACACCCATATAAATAAAATAAAATATAAATATACATAAAATAAAATTAAAAAAAACAAAAATGGCCAGAAAGTGAATGAAAAATGCATAGTATCATTAATTAATTAATAAGAAAATAAAAAATAAAACCAGAATAAGAAACCTCTTCACCCTAATTACAAGAAATATTATAAAAAAGGCAAAAGTGTTGGTGAGGGGTGTAGAGAAGGGAATACTATATATTTTTAGTAGGAATGAAAACAAAATGGGAACTCTTCAGTGAACTGAAATTAGTGATCTGAAGGATACAATTGCCCTGGGTACAGATGAAAGGAAAAAAAAATGTTGAGCAGACATCTGAAGTATGATGTCTACCACAACACTGTTTACAGTTAACAGAAACCAATCAATACTGAACTAGTGATGAACGGATAGAGACTCCAATGCAAACATAAGAAAACAATGAACTCTGTCATTTCCAGTAATGTAATGAATGTAGAAGTTATGTTATGTAAAAAATAAACCAAGCAGAGAAAAATCAATGCCACATGATTTTACAAGATATAGCATCATGACAAAGAAATAATCCAGGTCTATCATCAAGAACTCAAGAATAAATATTTATACACACATATTAGAACATTTCATGGCTTACAATTACTAAATAATAATAACTAATACATTTAACTTAAATTTAAAGTATTCAATAAGATTTTTCTATTAGGGTTATAGATATGGAACAATGAGTGCATGCCTATCGTAATATAAGAATCCCGGGAGAGGTGGAGGTGGAGGTGGAAGAATCAGAAGTTCAAGGTCATCTTCAACTACCACTGCAAGCTCTCTGATAGCTTATGATACATGAGACCCTACTGACCTCTACTCTACATTTTTAAATATACAAAATTTATACATATACAAAAACCTGAGTTAAGGTGTATACACACCACATTTTCTTTTAAAATACATTTTCAATTGAAATAGAATTTTATAACATACTCCTCTCTTTTTCTTCTCTTCAACTCCTCCCATGGCCTCCCCAAAGGTAGATCCTCTTTTACTTTGGTCATTATTGTTTCATACACATTCACATATGTGTCTATGTGTGTTTGCATGTGTGTATGTGTGAAAGAATGTACATATGTGTATTACCACATTCTCTTTATCCATATATTCAAAGGTTTTATAGTTAAGACAGACAGACACAAATCAAGGAACAAGAGACTTCAAAATTGTTCTTTATGTTTCAAAACATGAGACGTAATCTTATTGGTCCAGAATTTGTTAAAATCATCCAAAGAAAGGTTGTCACTCTAAAAACAGATGTGCCCTGCCGCACAAGCATCCCATCTATCTAATGCATTGCTGTACTTTCCGATCACATTGCTATGCTTCCAAGCAATCAAAATCCTTCCTTGTCTCTCGCGGGGAGTGACATAACTCTTTACTGTTATATTTTTAATATTTTGAAGTATGTCCTATATACAGTACATGGCCAACAAACAACAAATGACAATGAATGAAGCCACAACAGCAACAACCCCAAAGTCAAAGAAAACACCTTTTTTTTTTTCTTTCCACATCTACGACAGAAGCCTAAGAGAAAAAGCAAAAGACACAGTTTCTGAAACACAAATCAGGAGAATAGGAATGAAAGGGAGAACAGGAATGAATCGCTTGTGGCCCTTTCTACAGCAGGAAAGGGGGTTTGGGCAGGGAGATGAGTGGGATCAAGATGCATGGTATGAATTCCACGAAGAGTCAAGAAAATGTTAAATTAGGAAGGGGAATAAAGAAAAAAAACAGTAAAAAAATTAAAATATAGGAAGTAAATTTCAAAGAAAAAAGAGGCTTTCCTGAAAATGTAATGATGATGTGGCAAAGCAGAAACATAGGTAGAAAATAAATATATCTAAGGATCGTTTTCCATATCTTCTGTGAACCCAGATAGTTTAAAGCAAATCAAATAAAAATCTGGAATAACTTTAATGTTATCTGAATTTTCCTGAGTTTAATTTTTCCAATCATATTGAACAAGCTAGATTATTCAATTTTTCTGCTATAATTAACAAACCACACAATTCCCAAACTTTAAGCAATCTACTTAACATACAGATAAAATGTCACACTTATGTAGTTGGCATGATGAAAAGATTGCTTCAATACAATACATTCAAGCAACTCTAAAACTTTGCTTCTTGTCAAAAGTCAGCTCCAAATGGTGTGCATAACGGTGTCTACAAATTTCATCACAGTAATTGTCAACTCATCACTAAAGCATCTTCCTTGCTATGCAGCTTTTGTTTACATGAAGGTGCTTTTAGATAGCAAAATAAATCCATCTTAGCTTTTCCCAGACTTTTATAATGTGGTATTTCTAAAGTTGTCTAAAATAAAAATTCAAAGTAGGGAATTCAGAGATGCTGGAAGAGATTGGTTAATTAAGGTCTGTTAATTTTCAGAATTTTAAGAATTCATGTTCATTTGATACCTAAGTCACAGCTTCTTGCTTTGTCCAATCAGACAGAAAGAACCGTGCACTAGAATGAGCAAGAGTATGTTTTCTGGGGCTTTTCATTGCAATGACAGCCACCATTTATCATATTACCCTCCACACTAGACGATCCCAACATGAGTCTTCCTATCTTAGAGTGATTCAGTCTCACACTTGAAATAGACCAGACAGTACATCCTGGAAGATATAAAACCAAACACCAGCTATGGAAACAAACAAATTCTTCCATAAATAAACCTTGTTTCTTAAACACAATAATGGCTTCATCAAACAGAGGAGAAAAGGTGCTTTCGTAATATACATATTCTTCAAAATTTTCTATTCCTCGTGACTGTGTACAGATGGTCTACCACTTAGAAGGGTCTAAATTAGTTTTTCTTCACCTTCACAATAATGCAAAGTCACACTATAGTCAGTGTAAACTAGACTTAGAAAGTTGGCCCCTTCTCAGGGTAGATAGATGTATTGTATGATACCGTTTCATGACTCCTGCAGGCAGCTAAAAGCTCCATGTCTCACACACAAGGTTAAACCACTGACACTCCCCAGTGCATTGTGAAGCTGGCTGCAACTCAGGGTGGCTATACTGGGACACAGTGTCATGGTTAGCCAGAGAACACCTGTGATTTGACTGACAGCAAATACAGGAGCCAAGGTCACTGCTTAGGGGCTCTCATTAAAATGGCCAAAGCTCCTTGTTTCTTTGTTTGTTGTTTTGTCCTTACTAATTTTTAGAGTTAGTATACAAAGTTACAGACTTCATTATGGTATTATCATCTATAGATAGATATAAAGGTATCTATCTATCTTATCTATATATTCATCATTATTCTTATAAAGTTCATTACCCTGCCAGTCCTTCTTATCTCATCAGCATTTCACTTTATATTAACATTTCTAAAGTTAATATTAAAATTTATTGACTATAAAATGAAATGTTTTCAAGCACGTAGTATATATAATATTCCTAAGATTCTAAAAATGAGTTTGTTTCTCCTTGAAAATTCAGAGGATGTCCTCAACTTCTGTAGTGTTATGAAGAAACAGAAAAATAACTTAGGGTAAATCAGAATTATCTACATATCTGCACCAGTCACAGGACAATGCTGTCCTGTACATGGTTGACAAGTATGTACATCCATCCAGAACAGTACTAACACACAACTTCTAAGCTCATACACCCACACATCAAAGACATCATGGCATATTTATATATACTTCATACCACTGGACTTACCATACATTAAACCTGCATAAACACATGTACAAGCTCCATGTAATCAGAGACCATGTCAGGGATGATGAACATTACATGCTACAAAAGACTGCTGCTTGAAGCATCTATCTATATTTCACACAAAAAAACTTAATTTAACAAATGAATCAATGATATGGTTTTAAAGAATATGCTTACACTTAAAATTAATTAATTTAAAAGATTATAGAAAGATATGTAACTATCCATCTATAAAATATACAACTATGAATATTAATATATAACATCAAATAAAATTTAAATTATAAATGGGAGTAAAATCGCAAACCTTTCAGAACAAGGCAAACAAAATAAAGTACTAAAAAAAAGGATGGGAAACTGGAAAAGGGAATTGAACATGTTTCGACACTTGAATATAAGAGCAAATCCTCTCAGTGCCATCTGTCTACTCTGAATTTGACAAGAGGTCAAATACCTCAAGAAAGAATTTATATACAAGGCATTCATTATCCTGGAATTGAAAAGACCAGCGAGTCTTCGATACTACTGTAGGCAGACAGAAAAAAAAATGTATGAAAGAACATAGTAATAGACAAGGAAAAGAGCAAACACCGGAAAAGGAAACTGACTGAGCAAGTGCAGTTGTGTACGAGGTGCAGGGGCAGCAGCGAGACTGGTAGGAGGAACTGGCGAAATTCCGAGGAGCTCGCGGCTAGAAGTCAACACAAACTTTTGACAGTTTTACCAGTAAAATGCATTTTGCTTCTGTTCAGCACCAGAACCACTATTCCTTAATTAACAGTGACCTCAATTATTTTTGTCATCTGGTTTACTTTCTTTCTCATTTGTATGTACAAGATTTAAGGAAAAATGCACTGCCACAAGAGGATTAGTTGTCTTCAACACTTTTCAGGTTCTGAGATTTTGCCAGGATTATTTGGGGCATGGTTCATCATCCAATGTCTGAGCCATGTTTCAAATCTTCACATGAAATGCCTACGGGTGCAGAGTACGCACATGCTCTGAGACAGCTAAGCAGTGAGCTCCAAATTTCTACCTACAAATCCACAAGATATATGTGAAACGTGTCATGATGTTTAGCTGTACTTCACCTTCCATATGCTAGCAATGCACACAAAGGAAATTTACACTATGCTCTTAAAAAAATAATTTCACATTTAGTAGGATGCTTATTTATTGTAGATTTAAAATGCAATAGGTTCCAACTATTTGTATCAAGTTTACTTAAATTATTTAAATTTAAATTTTTTATTTACACTATTTCTGAGAAAAAATAAATGACTTCTAGAAGTACCAGTATTAAAATTATGTATTAATATTAAAATCTACAGATTACAAAATTGAAGTAGGATTTCACAGATAAAACAACTGGTCTTAATTTTAAAATCTAATAAAGTACAACTAAAAATGTGATTTTTATAAACAATTTGGAAGCATGCATAAGTAGACATCACTTACTTAAACAATAAAAAACTATGAAGCTAGAAAACCTTTTCTTATGCTAACAAAATTAAAAAAGAAAATTTAAAAGATTATTTATAGGTCAATATTAGGGTCAGTCATGTACTTATAGTCCTAAGGAAAGAAAAAAAATAAATTTGAAACATCATAGCTGTGGAATCATGAAACACATTAAAAATATAACTAATTAAATTACACTAAATTTTCATTGGTAAAATTTAAAAGTTTAATAAAGGCAACAATAATACAGGTGACCTTCATAGCATCCCATATTTTGACAATATGAACAAAAGTTTCAAGTATACTTCATCATAGATAGTTAACATTCATGAAGAAATAGCAATTACGTGTTTATTGTTAATGCTAAACTCAAGAATGAGAAAAACAATTTCCTCATTAGGTATTAACATCTTCATACACTAACCATGAGTGCAAATAGTAGACTGAAGTATTAGAAATGTATAATTAGAATATGGATCATATCTTTCCTTCTGTTCAACAGATCGTGGGATGCTGTGCAGGCAACAGGTGAGGGTTGTTGGCTTTGCCTTTTTCTCCACAAAGAACTTGGAATCAACTCAAGGCTGCCTCAGAAATAATCATGTTATGAACTAGAACAACCTTGCAACACAAAAACAGCTTGATTTATTTTAATTTTCTTTTTTTTTTAACAGATTTAGCTGCTTCAAGTAAGATTTGCTAAAGAATCACATTATTTTAATTAAAGGTAAACATGGTTAGGAGCTGTAATGTAAAATATGACTACTTAATCATCAGTTGTAAATTGTACAATCACCTTATCTTCAAAAGCAAATCTGTATCTATATGGCTTAAATGGTGGGCGCCAATCTGCTCCAAGGAGCTGCTGCTTGTTGGTTCCTGGCCGCCTGGGTAGCTTTGACCCAAAATAATAACACAGAAATTGTATTAATTAAAACACTGCTTGGCCCATTTGCTCTAGCTTCTTATTGGCTAACTCTTATATTTTAATTTAACCCATTTCTATTAATCTGTGTATCACTATGAGGTCGTGGCCTACCAGCCAAGTTGCAGTGTGTCTATCTCTGGAGGTGGATCATGGCATCTCTCTGACTCCACCCTTCTTTCTTCCAGAATTCAGTTCAGTCCTCCCCACCTGCCTAAATTCTACCCTATCAAAAGGCCAAGACAGTTTCTTTATTCATTAATCTTACTTGCAGCATACAAAGGGGAGGAGACTCCCACATTACTTAAATCTTCATATTCTTTATCCTAACTATCAATGGGAACTTATTATACTTTCAGGTCAAATGATCTATTCCTGAGCCATATTGCAAACTCTGGCTGTCTTCAAACAGGGTCTTATTACTCAGAACAAGAATGGTCTTGAAGAGAAAAACTCTTTCAAGTGTGGAGATTATGGACATCTATGCCACTATGTGTAACTGTTTGCTTACTTTTCAATAAAGTTTATTCATTATTAAGGAAACAATCATGTAAACATTTTCAAAATCTTATCAGGTACATTTTCTTTCTAGTATTTATAAAGAGTTAATATTACTGGTTAGTTTAAATTATAGATTATAGTTTTACAAGTACAAATATATATGTGCGCACACACACACACATACATGGTTCCCCTAAACATACATCCTAAATTTTCAAGAAAACTCTCAATAAGAAATAGCATATTAAAAGTATGTGGTAAGGCCCTGACTTGCAAGATCTCCGGCACCCTTTGCTTTCATAGGATACACCCCTCTTTGATCTTAAACTTCAGAAATTTCTTTTGAGTCAGAATTATGCAAGCATGGGACCATAGTGTTCATGTTTTTCTGGAGGACTTCAGTCATGTTGGGTCTTACTAAATCCACTGCTGTAGCTTTGAAATTTTTTGTTTTATTTACTTGTGTGTGTGTGTGTGTGTGTGTGTGTGTGTGTGTGTGTGCATGAGGGGGAGGGGGCAAGGGAAGGAGGGAGCGAAGGGAAAAGAGGAAGAGAGGATAAGGCATCAGTGTGGGATCATGAGTATCACATATATGGAGTTCAGAGGTCAATTTTCAGGGTTCTCTTCTTCTAAAGAAGGTTCTAGAGGACAAACTCTTTACAAGAGATGTATAGACTTTAACTGTTAATTCTTAAGAAAAGTCTTAGGAAAAAATTAAATTGAAACATATTAAGACCAGAAATTTCTAAAATTAAGATTGGGTTTTCAAATTAATTAGTGATTCTAAAATTCATGTGGAAATTGCATATACTTTTATAATTTTAAAAGGAACAAAATGAGGATACATGCCATTATGTATTAAGTAATCCACAGAATTGTTGTGGGAACTCCTTTAGTCAATAGCCTTCAAGATACCATCCCACTTTGGGCATGGTCTCATGTACTGTACATGCAGATGAAATGTGTGCATGGTCCTCTTTGCTGCTGGATTCAGTTCTAGATCCCAGAGCACGCAGAGGACTGAGGATCACTACCCTTACTGTGAGCTTATCCCCAAATAAATAAACCTTTGGTATGCTCCATTCTAGGCTACTGCAGAACTCTTTGGTGCCCAATGTGGGGCTTGAACCCATAATCCTGAGATTAGGAGTCTCATGGTCTAGACTGAGTTATGTAATCAGAGACTGTTCTTTCGTTCCTAGCCATCCAGACCCAAATAACCACAGGGAAACGATATTAATTATAACACTGCTTAGCCAGTAGCTTAGGTGTATTTCTGGCTAGCTCTTATATCTTAAATTAACCCATTCCTATAATTTTGTGTATTAACACAAGTCTGTGGCATCTGTCTGACTTTGCCTTCTTTCTTCTTGAGTTTAGTTTAGTTTCCCTGGCTATCTCTGCCATAGGCCAAAGCAGCTTCTTTATTAACCAATGGTAATAAAAAAGAGGGGAATCCCACAGCACAGAATAATTATAACTGTTATTATGCAAACACAGAATCATAGTATACGTTAATGTTAGCATGTGAATGTGTGTGTTGTGGGTACATATGCTGTATGCTGAGCCTGTTCATATTTCTTTTGCAAGTTAGATCATGCTTTCTTATTATAATCTGCTTCTATATTAACAGGCATGGTCTTATTAATTGCTGTACATGTCATTTTGAATCTATATTTCTTACTTTTGAAAACATTGGTATAAAAATTAGAACCCTCATTTTAAAATTTATATAATAATTATCTATTGCTAACTTTAATGTGTAAAATAAGACTAGTAAATTATGCACTTTAATGTTATATAGTTACACAGAGCTGCTTTGTAAATAAATATTTAGATTTAAATCTGCAATAATCTCTATCAATAAGTAAAAAGGATAAACATACAACAAAAATTCACATTTAATATTGTACTATATTTGAGATTGCACTGTTTCATATCAAATGATAATTCATTTCCACATAAAGTTAATGTCTTTAAAAGTATTTAGATTTTTTTTTTCATTAAACATAATTATGTTAAATCTTAGAAATAAAAAGCCATTGAGCCATACTGACAATGAGGTTATCACAACATTGTAAACTAAACTGTGGTTCTTAAGGCTCTTGAGAGAAATTTGATCAACAGGGGATGTGTTTCCACAAGTGAGATACCACTGAAGATATTACTGACTTGCAAACGATGGCATTCGAGAGTAACAGCATACACTCAGAATATGTGGAAAAGGCATGAGGAGTCTGGACTTGATGCCGTAGGTGATTGCTGTGGCATAAGGCTGTTTGAATAAAGTTAGATGGTTAGTATCTATGCTAACGTATCAGGAAAGATAATGCAACTGAACCTTGAATGAAGGACGATTACAGACTGAACACTGATGACTGAAGGTTATGTAGAGCTCACTTCAACAGGGCAACTGGGATTTAACACATGAAAAATCTCTTCAAAGCTGACTGAGGCCTGATACATTCTGTTTAAACTGTGCCTGCTGCACCACTGACGTGGGGTGCCTAGTCCACACCCATGCCACACTGGAAACATGCATTTCTGACTCAAGTTGTTGAAATGCCTTTTCTCAGCTTTTATTGATCTGAGTTAAATGCTGTTTGCCTGGTAATCTGGAGTATATGGAAGTCACTGTAAACTTTCTCGGCTCTAGAGATAAATGCATGTGCTTAGACATTTGAAATGAGCCACACGGCTGAGTCACCCTCAATATTCTTGTTTAGAATATATTCCATCTTGATTAGAGGCAAACAAAATGACCAATAAAGAATCAAGACTAAGTTGTTTACCTGTTGTACAGTACAGAAAACCATCCTGTTCGTGTTTTCTGATATTACTTTATATGGTCAAGCTTATTAAAGTCGATGACATATCTAACCAATATCATTTTTTTTTGTGACTATGATGGGCCGGAATGCATACACAGTACCTGTTGTTCAGTGTTACAATAAATGATCACTGATTTTAAATATTTAAATCTTTTCGTCTCGGTAATTTCATTTTTTATTAGATTTTTAAAAAATACCTATCCGGGTTTCCACTCCCTCACTCCCTCCCATTCCCTCCACATACCCTCCCACCCCACACCAATACAATCCTCAGACAGGGTAAGGCACATTGTTTTGTGGAAGGTCCAAGGCCCTCCCTAATATATCTAGGCTGAGCAAGGTATACATCCAAAATGAATAGGATCTCAAAAAGCCAGTACATGCAGTAGGAATGAATCCTGGTGCCACTGCCAGTGGCCCCTCAGTCTGCCCCAGCTATGCAACTGTCACCCACATTCAGAGGGACTAGTTTGGTTCTGTGCTAGTTCCTTTCCAGTCCAGCTGGAGTTAGTGAGTTCCAATTAGCAAAGGGATACTGTTTCAGTGGGTGAACCCATCATGATCTTGACCTCTTTGCTCATATTCTCATTCCTCCTACTCAACTGGACTTTGGGAGCTCAGTCCAGGGCTCTTATGTGGGACTATGCCTCTGTTTCCATCAGTTGCTGGATGAAGGTTTTATGGTGATATTTAAAATATTCATCAGCCTGACTACAGGGCAAGTTAAGATCAGGTCCCCTATTGCTTAGGGTCTTAGCTGGGGTCATCCTTGTGGATTCCTGGGAATTTCTCCAGAGCCAGGTCTGCTAGTCCTATAATGGCTCCCTCAATCCAGATATCTCTTTCCTTGCTCTCATCTCCTGCAACCTCAGCAAATATTTAAATCTTAACAAGCTTTGTAAATTTCTACCACTAATATTGCATATTAGTTTGCTCCAAACAATGTGTGTGTGTGTGTGTGTGTGTGTTCCACAGTGTGTGAGTGTGTCCATACACATGATGGTCACAGCAGAATTTTCAGTGTCTTTTTCCATTACTCTCTTCTGTATTCCTTTGATGACATGTTCGCTGAACCAGAAGGGCTCCCCATTCTCTATGCTGGTTGGTCACAGAGCCATTAGAATATGTCTGCCTCCATCATAAAATTCTGGGGTTTACACATGCAGCCATGTCTGACTATTTAAATGGGAGCCCAGGACTTGAACTCGGGTCCTCAAGCTCATAAAGTGTGAGATAGCTCAATATATTAGACTTTCAGCAGTCTGAGATTCATTATTTTTTAAAGTTTTCCAAGTTTTTTTCACCTGTAGTTTTCCATGAAGATCATTCACGGTGATTTAATTCATCTGTCGCATTAATTCTTTGAATAAACAACTTAGCATTACGACCTTATACTATTTCTTCTGTCCAGGTTTAATTTACCTGCTCTGAGGGTCAGGTTTCCTTGTTTAGTAACCTTTCAGATCCTGATGCAGATAGTCTCCCCACATTTTTCTGGCCATTCTTTCTTATGCATTTGAAATGCTGTGAGTGGATATAACCTGATGATGCTGGCGCCTTCTGCAAAGCCACCCTGCTAACCGCAGAGTGAGATGATGCTCTGCCATTGTCCTGCTACCACAGAGAGAGACGACGCAAGGCCATTGTCCTGCTACCAGAGTAAGACGGTGCTGTGCCTCTGTTCTAGAATAAATTGCCTACACTCTATGCCATCTTAGAACAATCCAAAAGACGGCTCACTCACAATTTTATTCTTTTCTTGTTTTGATATGCTTCATATGTAATGAAGGTATCAAACAAGTGCCATGCCATGGCACATTGAACACTGCCAGATTATGATGGTGTTGCTGAGACTCGTAGTGAGTCAGGAGGTGACGTGTAGTGATCTCAGCACCGTCTCCAGTTTATACCACAATGGCTTAGCAGTAGTCATGAGGTGCATCGGTCAAATGGGCAGCACCTGCACCTTCTAGCAACTCTCACTTTAAGGCAACATTCACATTGCTGGTGGTTTATGCTTATTTATGTGCTACATATAGATAGATTTTTAAAATTAAATTTATTTGTGTGTGGGGGGTATACATTCATGCCACAAAGTATGTGGAGGTTGGAGAACGAATTGTGGGAGCTGGTTTTCTCCTTTCACCTTATAGGTTCTGGAGATCAAATTCCTGTTGTTAGGATTGGCAGTAAGTTCCTCTACCCACTGAGACATCTTATTGACTCACCATCCCCCCCCCAAAAAAAAACCCACACTTCTTAACAAGTCAGTTTAATTTGTATGCTGGGTAAACAACAGGAGGTGAGCTCTAGTACAAAGTTTAGTTCACAGTTAAAAACAGTTTTGAATGTATACACAAGAGTCTTTAAGGATTACCAAGAAATAGTCGGGCATTGCTGGCCTTTAATGCCAGCACTCAGGAGGCAGAAACAGGCAGATTTCTGTAAGTTTGATGCCAGTCTCGTCAACACAATTAGTTCTCGGAGAGTCAAGGTGATACAAAGAAATTCTGCTGCAACAAACAAACAAACCAAAAGAACCCTTTACTTTAATTAGCTAGAGTATGAAAAAGGTAAATCTGTTTATGGATCTTGTACCTACAGGTTCAAATGTTTTTGGACAATCTGACTGATGACTCATGAAAGGCCTATAAGCCATATCTTTATAAGTATTTGTTGGTGGGGTCATAAGAGTTTTCTTAGTAACTCAGGTGGACCTATAAAAACTCATCAGAAAGAGAATTTAAATAGCTTACATTCCAAATGTTTTCAAGCTGATATTCATAAATAATAGGACTAATGGATACTTAATTTGACTCAATCATAAGGTAGTATCAGATATCTTGTATCTATCAAATGACAAAAATGTATACAGAAAATGCTCAAACAACTTACCAAAGCAGCCACAAGTAAACAGTAACCTATGTGCCATCATTAGGACTGGAGCAATGAATGTCACAGGATGTACAGTAAGTTTTCAATGTATTTTCCCTCCATGGGGGAAAAAAGTGTGCCAAGGCACAGTGACACATAAATAATCTTTGCATTAAAGGTAAAGGGGGGGATATAAAGACCTTACTTTTTTATTATTTTATTTTTTTTACTATTGAAAAAATTTCTGCCTCCTCCCCACCTCCCATTTCCCTCCGCCTACCCCCACTCCTTTCCCTCTCCCTCTCCAGTCTGAAGAGCAGTCAGGGTTCCCTGCCCTGTGGGAAGTCCAAGGTCCTCCCCCCTCCTTCCAGGTGTAGGAAGGTGAGCATCCAAACTGCCTAGGCTCCCACAAAGCCAGTTCATGCAGTAGGATCAAAACCCAGTTTAAAAATATGAAATGAGGAAATGGATCAATGCGGAAGGAATATATTAATTCCTTCCTATATTCCTATAGGGTCCTATATTAATGATTTGCTATCAGAAATGTCACCAATTGACTATAAGACTAATGTATGTTTGAATTTACAGCGCAAAAATTATTTTAAAAATTATTTTTCATATACATTTTGAAAAATATTTTACATAGGATAGTAAAAGCAAGATTTCCAAGTAACACTCAATCTTTTAGGACAAAGACAAGTTTAATTTTGTTGAAAACTTTAACTCTTACTGAACCACGTCTGATGCTATGTAATAATAAAAATATATGTCTGATTTACAGTTACTGTACTTTTATTTCCAGCAGACTTGTTTTATGTTGGAAGTCTCAGACTCAGGCACTCCTGCATGAGTACATTTACGTAGTCAATTGGTTTCTTAACTTTCCTATATTTCCTACATACAAATCAAGATGATTGTGGTCATTTACTACCTTTTAGGACTCACATTCTCTGTGACATTTGACATTTACAATGAAGAAAAAAAATGTTATTACAAAATTGACAGTCTGATAGTTTTTGTTTTAGAATATAAATACAACGCAACTATTTTAACAGTAACCTGTTGAGCATGTTATTCCAGGGAACTTATGAGAGAGTCACACTCTTCCATCAAAGCACATTCCCACTTGTGAACACACAAGAGGCCTCTCTTCTCTACAGAACTAATGTTATGAATTTATAATGCGTGTGTGTGTACATTGTGTGTGCATTCATGTGTATGTGCACATGTGTGTGTATGTTGTATATGTATGTGTGTGCATGTGTGTATTTGTACTCATGTGCCATCTCTATTATTCAACTGGTCTGAAGCTCTCCTTGGAGAAGTAATTGAATTTTTTAGCGGTCTTTTGGCATTTCTGCATTTTAAATGCCTCTAATATTGATTCTCTAGCATTTCTCTTCTCTACTATTTAAACCAGAAAAAAATTATAGTATTTACAACATTTTTACTCTAGTTGTCTTGAAGGGCCCCAGGGTTCTACTTACAATGGATGATACTACAAACTACTGTACTTGAGATTCCAAAATTAAACAATGTGCAATTTTATGATAAAATGCATTTTATTTCATGGTTTTTATTTATATTATGTTATATGTTTGAACTATTATGTAATAAATTTTGGTTTTAGAGCACAGATTCAGTGTTAAAAACTGTTTTCTGTTGGTATAGTGGTACAGACCTGTGATCCCGGTTATACTGGAGGCCACGAGAGCAGAATCATAAGTTGAATCAGGTCTCAGCAATTGAGAAAGACTATCTCAAGCTGAAACACAGCAGGCTGCGATGCAGCTTACAGGCAGGTGAGTTTGCCTAGCATGTACTTGGTTCTGAGTTCAATTACTAGTACCTTCCCCACCCCATCTACTTAGCTCTCTAAATTGCAGTGTGTTAATATCTAAAATGCTAATAAAAGTGCCGTTAAACTGCCTGACAATTGTCACTGAATATATGACAATAAATATGCTAAGTAAACATAGCTCATATTTGACACAAATTTAATATAAAATACATATTTTAGCTCTACATATTGGGTGGAGTTTGGGAATGACTAACAGATTTTTGTTATTCGTCATTTGTGAAATTCCAAAAGGATATGAAATCTGGATCAGTTGCTTTCCTGAGTATTAAGTCACCCTTACAATACCAAAGCTATTGTTGCTTAGTAACATGCATTAGTACTTCATGTTTTTAAAAGAAGTTAGTAAACAAAGCCACAACAACGAACAACTCATCTCATTTTGGCTTTTTTTTTTTATAATAAGGGAATTATACAATTAGACCAAATATGTCTTTACCATGTAAAAGCACTGCAACTGTCTAGCTTTATTTCTCTCTGTTATTGAGATAATTCAAGCTTAAGCACACCCTTGGGCTTTGCAGTTCAAGGAGATTTACAGCACACACAATGACGAGGTCTATCCAAGTATATCCACTATTTCATAGTCTCACATGAACCTTCCCAGTCAATCACCCACGCAGAGATGAGGCTCAGATTTTCCACTCCATTTCCACTGCTCAAATTACTTTTGCTGGTCCTCTAGCCTCTCCTACCAGATGTACATTAGATGACTTGGTGCCTTGCCACAACTCACAACACTTTAATGAATGATCTGGCTCCATTAGGACCAGGTTTTACTAGCTAATCTTATTAATGTCTAATTGGCTACTTATTAAGGAAATATTAGAAGATTTATTTAGATTACACTGATTTTTATTTCAAATATTTATTTCAAATATATGAAAATATTCATTTTCATAGTTTGCATTTCTTGGTTGAAATATCCCATATTTTACATATTCCATTTATTAAAATTTTGAATCAACTTCTTTTGTCTTTGGCACCACTATGTGCTTATTCTGGCACATATACTATACCTGAGTTTTATTTTTTTACTTGTAATATCATATTTTAAGTGATTCTTTTCATATCTAGTATATTTTTGTTGAATTCTGTATATTGTAGACACCATGTTCCTTCAAGTCTGAATTATGATACCTATAAAATATATAGGGATTTTTTTCCCCGACAATTCATTCCTGAGGAGTCAGCTTTACTTAGCTGAGGCTTAATTTTAGACTTTCTTAAGATTGTTTTTTAATAACCCTTACTTTAGATTTAGGTGATTTGTCAAAAAAAGTTCTCAATAGGGAAAAATAACATTATTGAACGGACACTACATCCAAATATTAGAACACACACGCATCCACTTGCTCATGGACAACAGTGACCCTTACAATGACCCTGAAGAAAAAGATAAACCAGACTTGCTTTAAAACATCCCAATCAGGGCGCGAAGAGATTGCTAAGTGGTTAAGAACACTGCCTGTTCTTCCAGAGGACCCAGGTTCAATTCCCAGCACCCACATGGTAGCTCACAACTATTTTTAACGCCAATTCCAGGAAATACAACACCCTCACACAGACATAGATGCAGACAAAACAACAACACACATAAAATAAAAATAAATAAATAAAGAAGAAATAAAACAGGATGGTGAGGTGGTGTATGCCTTTAATTCTAGCACTTGCGAGGCTGGGGCAAGTGGATATATGTGAGATTGAGGCCTGTAGTGGCATTTCAATTGTATTTTAATAAATAAAGCTTGACTGAAGATTTGAGGGTAAACAGTCCCACTGGTCAGCCTTACAGACCAGGTAATGATAGCACATACCTTTAGTCCCAGTAGACATTAAGACATGCATCTTTAATCACACTAGGCACACAAGTTGCCATAGAAACTAGGTGGTGCCTGCCTTTAATCACAGTGGTGCATGCCTTTAATCCCAACTCTAGAGAGTATTATAAAACGGGAGGAAACAGCCCTTAACACACAGTCTCATTCTGAGATTTCAGGAGGCAGGATTGTCATTTCGGACTGAGGTTGAGGTAAGAGCCAGTGACTGGCTGTTTTGCTTTACAGGTCTTCAGGTTGAACCCCAATTACTGTCCTTGAGTTCTTATTAATTGGGCTTCAGACACTGGCCTTATCTATAGGAGTTCGAGGACAGCCAGGGCTATACAAAGAAATCCGATATCGAAAAATAAAAAAATATCCAAATCACATAATTTTTCCCTCAGACTACTTTCTCTCATATCTACCCCTGGAAATTAGAACATCCCAAGCACAGAAGAGTGCAGGGATTTGGATTTGGACTGGGGTTGGGGAACTCCACCCTGATTCTGTCACCACCTGCTAATCTGAGCAATAATTAAGATCACAAACACAAATGAACCTTCTGACCACTGACTGCGAGAGTCCTTATCTCTCTAATTTTGGTAATTCTCTGATTATTCAAATTTTCTGGCTGAAATGGTGAAAACTGGCTCTTCATTCCCTATTGACAGGCTAGTTTCCTACTTAGCTGGGGCTAATGATTAGTCCACTTTACTCTGGTTTAGGAGTCTTCCAAATGAAGCCAGTCCGATTTAGGAGACAAATTTGTCCTCAGATAAATGTCCCCAGGCATTTAACGAGAGTATCTTATGTAGTTATAGTTCCTATGTAAGAGTGTGCCAAGGGAGGGTAAGAGTTGGAAACAGCAACATCTGTTTCACGTATTATGTTTCTAGACTTCATCAAAGCACCTACTCAGAAAACAGCAATAAAATATCACTGAAACTAAACCAACACTAAGTGTCCCTAAGTATTTTATGTGTGGCCAGTACTGTGATGGGCATTATTGAGTACAAATTGGCTCAAAAATAAAAAACCCCAAACACCTCTTAATTAAAGAGATGTACTGATAAAATTTGCTTTCCTATTATGTCCAATAATTGACTTGAATTACAGATATGATCATAAAGGGTACACCGTGAAAATTCTATGAGAAAAATTCTCATTTATAAAAGTATCTTAAGACATGAAAAGAATGCAATACAAAGAAAACAGTATAAGCTTGAATTCACAAAAAATAACTAAAACTTTATGCTTGTGGAAATGCAAGAAAATATATCCACAACACATATACCTAGAAAAGCAGGGTTGACTATCTATAAACAATTCTAACAGCTAAGAAACAGGAAAAAGAAACATAGAGTAAATGTGTTCACAATTTGTATTATAAAGACAAGCAATCAACAAAACAAACCTAATATAAAAACACCTAATATAAAAGCGTTTTTAAATTGTAAATTGATCAATCTCACACATGGACATGTGTTTTGGTCAAATTCACCAATTTTCTCCTCTCCAATTGTTCAGTATCCCTCTAACAATTTTTCTTCCAACACTGTGTGTTCTTCTTTTTGAAAAACTCTCTAAGTCCATTTACTAATCAAATGTGCACTTGGGCATGGGCGCAGTATATGATGTCCTTCAGAATTTGATGGTAAGACTCCAATATGGAAGACACCCATATCTGAGTCAGAATGTGGAGAAATCAACATAGAACCTACCTGAACGATTCATTCAGACTGGCTAGCTTTCATAATGCTAGAAGATTCTATGCACATGAACAGAGGGGAAATATATTCAACCGTCTTACACTATGAATGCTGTGAACTACAATGATTCAAAATTTGTAACTGGTACAATAACAACACTAATGTTCTGAGAGTTATTGACTGGGTTGACAGTATGGTCTACAAAATCAAACTCAGACTTGGTACCTTTAACTGGACTTAAAACTTACTCTGTCCATGTTATAGGCCCAGAGAACCTAAAAGAATAATTCTGTTCAATCAACGAGGTAATAAACTGAACCTTAAGTTCTTACCTTTATGCCCATCTAGATAAGCACATCCCTTAACACTTATCAGATGAATTTCTTTTTGAGGATGAACATGGAAACCCACAACTGGTATTATGAAACTGTGGGGGGTCCTGCTCTAAATTGAACATCTATATTATTTATACTCCCTTACCGTAAGGCCTGAGGATCATCCAGAAGAAGGGCAGAAAGATCCTAAAAGCCAGAAGGAGAAGATGTCTGCAATGAAACATTATTTGTTGGCCATAACAGGACCACTAAACAGATGAGCTCACGTAAGATCTAAAGAAGTTTAATCTAACCAAAATCCAAATGAATGGGTGAGGGTCTCATGAAGTTTCCCTTCTGCTCTCTGGTAGAGTCATTTGCTGCATGAAATGAAAGGTAGAGTCAGTTCTCCATGGATGCAGGCCTCAGAAGACAGAATATTTATGAAAAATAATTCTTTTTCCAAATAGATGCCCTTGTTCATAAAAAAGAGTAATTTTATTCTCAAAACACATTTAAAGAAAGGCCTTGCAGGGATAAAATTGGGGTTAAAGCTTAGGAGAGTATCTTTAAAGAAAGCTATCAAGTGCCAATTCCTGCATATGTGGTATGAGTAAGGTAGTTTGGATAAGAAAGTATCTAGGACTGACTAAAAAGGAAGAACTGGGCATTTGATGTTACTTATAATTTTATATTTTATTTAACCTATTAAAATGAGGCTCCTGAGGAAAAAAATTCTGCAAAAGACCACAGTTGAGAGCAAGTCACTTATAAAGAATAAAATCGAAATGCTTGAAACTGAAGTGCATTCATGTTCACACCTTGCAAAATATAGCATCGGATTACTTTTTGTATTTAATAATTTAGTGGGTGCATATGCCATGCATACCTCTAAATTTTCCTGCTTATGCTTTTGTCAAAATACTAAGGAAAATATATTAAAAAGGACCCTTTTCTTCCTAACATAAAATTTGCAATCAAAGTGGAAAAAGTGTAATTCATTTTGCTAATGCAAAATAAAGAGCATGCTTAAATTATTTCAACTTTCATGGGTGTAGAAATAAGGTGTTTCTTAAACCTGAGAATCACTTTGCTATCTTTATAGCCTGTTTGATCCCATGGGGAATAAGGACACCCCGGATCACAGGCATATGAAGGGTGATCTAGGGAAGTACTCCCAGACAGCTAGCTCATCCTCTCCAGGTGAGATGCAGCTGGGCCTCAGAGCTGCCGCCTGCTCTACCTTCCTTCAGAACCTCAACAGCTAGTGCAGAGAGACGTGACAATGAGGCAACCTGATAATATCAGCAGGGATGGCGTGAAAGAGAGCACAAACAATCTAAAAGCACACTTCTAATGAAACAGAAAGAAGACAAGGCATACTTCACTGAATACTGATTTATATTCTTTTAAACTTTAACAATACAATAAAAACACATTTTCTTGCTTATTGCATTTTCTGCACTCATTTGAAACTTTTCTAACAAAGCAGACAGAGAATCTTTATTAATGATCGCTACTTCCATGCTGCTTTCACTTTTTGACTATCTAATTTTTATGTATTTGCCTGAAATCTATCCTAAATGATACCACTGTTGATGTTCAACTGAGGGTAGCAGGTTAGAGCTCCATGGTAAACAAAGACAACTTATTTTAGCTGCTACTCAAAACAGTAATAAAATGATACCTGATTAAAGTAGCACTGTTGTCAGACAATCTAACTCTAGTTCATTCCTATTATGATGATTATCTCATAAGTAGCCCTCTGGTTGACCAATAACCTACTAAACACTGTCATCCTTGACAATATCTCATGTTAAAATCTGAAACCATCAAGGATATTAAACCGAAGAGGGAAAAAAAAAAACAACTAATAGAAAAGGAACAATGACAGGCTATGTGATAGTTTACTTTTACTTGTAACCAAAGTTACTTGTAACACCTTGATAATCCCCTCACACTAAAGTCACTGTTAAAAAATGAGCTAGGACTACTGAGAACTCAAGAACAATGGCAATGGGTTTTTTATCCTACTGTATGTACTGGCTTTGTGGGAGCCTAGGCAGTTTGGATGCTCACCTTACTAGACCTGGATGAAGGTGGGTGGTCCTTGGACTTCCCACAGGGCAGGGAACCCTGACTGCTCTTTGGATTGACAAGGGAGGGGGACTTAATTGGGGGAGGGGGAGAAAAAGGGGTGGCGGTGACGGGGAAGAGACAGAAATCTTTAATAAATAAATAAATTAAAAAAAGAAAAAAATGAGCTAGGATATTTTTTAAATGATGTAAACATAGAGGGGAAAAAACAACTATATGAGCATGAACTAAAACCTAAAATATTTTTGCCAAAAGTGATGATGAACAGTCCCCATGGCTAAAACCCCAGGAGGCATAAGGTTGCTCTAGCCTCTCAGTTTTTAAAGGAAGAAAACAAGATCTGGTTTATTAATTACACAACAAAATTTATCTATTTCAACCATAGTTTTTCACAGTGAATCAGTATTTTAGCAATGATATACCAAACAAATAAAAGTCGCAAGCAGTGAGGGATTTGTTAATAAGCAATTTAGTGGATGTCTCAAAAATACAATTTAGCCATGAGGAAAAACTAACTACTGATTATATAATAATGTGGTTCTAAGACAGAGAGAAAAAATTTATTTTAACTGCCAAAACCAACTGAAGACTACCCGAAGCATTTAGGGGCAAAGCATTGCGGTGGACACACAGGCTTATGGAAAGGCATGGAATGACTAAAAGAAAGAGCATCCAGAGAACACAGAACTGCCCACAATGGCCTCAGTCTGGGGAGTGGCTGTAACTGGACACTCAGTGTCCTACTCGGTAGCAATTTTCAGTTTCAGCTATGGCTCAAAGATGAGAATATTATGTTCTGATGACTACAAGTGAGGGGGCTGGGCTCCAATATGGTAACTGTCCAAGCAGTCACAAATATAAGTACAAATTCTGAGACACGAGCTTATCCATTGAGAAATAGAAAAGAAACTCAGTTTGTTTTCCATCCTAAAGTAGGACAATGGAAGGGGGGTGATAATTCATTGGGAGTAGGCAAAGGGGGGAGAAAAAGACAGGGTGGAGGAGAGCAAAGAGAAGAAGAGGAAAAAGGAGAGAGGAAGGAAGAGGGAGGGGGGGAGATTGGGAGGGAGGGGTAACAAAGAACATATAAAAGCATTAGTGGGATAGTGCCTTAGAAATAAACAGACTCCAAACTTGGTAAGTCATGAAGAAGACAAAGGCATGAATGTAAGGAGGAAGGAGGTGACGGGAGTAGGGGGAAGATAAATGAGCCCGGGGGGGGGGGGGTGAAAAGAGTAACCCATTACCACATGTATGGAATTGTGAAAAAAGCAAGTTAACAAAAGTAATCAAAAAAAAGAGTACTTTTTTCTTTAAAACTTATACAGAAGATTGCCAATTAAACAAGGCAATTTCAGAAAAAAAAAAAATCAGAGGAAGATAGAGACCAAGAAACACAGCAATGAAGGGAAAGAGTTGACCAAATCAAGGGTGACAAGGCTGAAGAAACAAGACCAGGGTTTACAGAGACTTCCAGCCTACCTTTACCACATGTAAGTTCATTCTTACTTCCAAGAGAGAGTGCCAGAAGCAACAGCAAATAAACAAGAAAAAAGGAAATGAGATAACATTCATGAACAGTTGATTATCAAGAAAGAAAAACTTAATCCTCAGAATGGAACTTCAGGTACAATGACAGGAATGAATAAGGTTGCTGTGATTTAAACCCTTGGGAAGTCCGTTTCTTTAAATGATTTATTACAGTGCAAAATGATACGCAAATTGGACTAACTTAGTACACAACCAGACCTAGATGCAGTTATATATATGGAGCTGGGAATCCACTTTATGGATACAAAACATCAAAGTTGCTTCATAATAAATGTACAATAATCATATAAGGATGATATATTACATGTGATAATAATCATCTAGGAATAAGCACAGGTCCATGTAGATGGGGTCACCTATACAAACAGAGATGGGAAGTAGAAGGTCTAGGAAACATCTTACTGCAGAAGAACCCACAATGATGACTGAGGGGTGAGTTGGCTGCACAGAGGACAGTGGCCCAGTGGCTCAGGTCAAACATGGACAGAGGTATAAAACAACACACACAACACACACTCTCTCTCTCTCTCTCTCTCCCTCTCTCTCTCTCTCTCTCTCTCTCACACACACACACACACACACACACACACAATGTTTTTTTTGTTTTTCAAAGCACTACTCAGACTTCAACATCAGTCACACACACAGCCTGAAAGCAAAGAACAAAGTTGAAAACCAAGGAGGATCAGATCACACACTGTGACAGGCACTTGGATTTCATCTCCCACACCGTGGGCAGGGAGACGACAGGTTTGAGCAACATACAGTTTTCAGACACCACACATGCAGCAGATGCTAAGCACTCTTTCAAGTATGTTTATTATTTTCCCCACAACAACCCTGTGAGGTAGGTGTAATGATACTCAATTAGCAGTCAAAACAAAACAAAACAAAAACCTTAAACTTGTTAAGCAATTTACACTTGATTAAGTCACTACATATGACAGTTGGGATTCCAGATTGCACTACCAAAATACATTAGAAAGCTGATACACACATAAATACATACAACTACACATCAACATGACACATGGCAATTTTTATCCTGAAATCAACAAAGTAATAAATGTGTACTAATTCAGTATTATAACCAGGTTTGTAGCATCAGTGGCTTTTTATGAAAGCATATCAAAAATTCAAACTAATAATACATACAGAAAATATGCTACATTCACAAAAATAAGCAGAAATCAGTTGATACATAAAATAAGAAACTCAAAGACTAGAATATTCAAATACGATTTTATTTCCTTTGATTCACTGAACACTCTCTGGACTCAATTAACAACCAAAAGCTCCTTAACATTTATTTCTATGATATGTAGGTTAGAACTGCATACACTACTCTATTGAAAAATATCTTTTGAATGACAAAAGTTGCCTATAATATGCTAAAGTCTTCCTAAGTGAAGTAATTAAAATACTGGCCATTTTAGCATGAACCATAAAAATAACTGTTTACTCAGTAATACAGATCAAAGTCATCTCTCTGTGACTTTGTAAATAAAATACCCAAAGTCTTCACCTCCTGATTAAATACAATAACTTGCTAAAAAGTTAAAAACAAAAGTCTGGTTTTAAAACATATATATATACATATACATATGCATATACATATACATATATATATTCTACACCTGTTTGGGATAAATGTAAAATATATTCCTATCTCAAAATATACTCTGTAAAACTGTGGATAACATTTGAAAATTCAAAATTATGGGTTAAAGTTATTTAAAACATAGCTAGATGTTACCAGAACATTACTGACAGGTGTCTAAGTACCTATCATTTAAGCAGTTAAAATTTTATATTATTTATACATCTGCTTTATTTTTTTATTACAAATAGAAAATTATGCAGTGTATAAATCTGAATATCTATTAATGCTTAATTATTCTTATCCTAATATTTATTTCTGTACCAAACGGTGAAGTGAATGTTAATTTCATAGTAACAATCACAATTGTAGTTCTAGCCAGAGCTAGCAAGAGGAGCCTGTTCTCCTATAGAACAATCATGTAGACATGGTTAGTATTTATTCTGTGGTGTGATAATAATGTCTAACTAACAGACAAATGCTTCCAGCTCATGTGCAAGACACAGTTTGTTGTGATTTCACAGTAGAGGATCTGCATCAAGTTCAAGGGACACAGGCCTGAGCTCAATGCAGTTCCACCTAAAAGCCCCTGCTGGAATTACACAAATTAGAACTACATTTTAATAACTTCCATTACCACATACTAGCTATAAAACTTAATTCTCGGAATAGCTTGGAACACATATAACAAGTACAGACGATGACCTTTAAGATACAAAACAAACCCAAATAATATATGAAACATTGGTCTTCCTTCCAGTGCTAATGAAAAGAAACACCAAGCAACAGTTTTGATTTACCTGTTTTTAGAACAAGCAGGAGTGATAGTGGTTTTAATATTTCAGAAACTGATACTTCCTTCTTGCTAAGAGATAAACTATTTTACATCTACAATCTACATGATACTTCAAAATACTAAGTTTAGTTGGCCTTTTATTAAGTCTTGAGTCTACACAAATAATGATTTGAAAATTAAAAGGTATTTTGGTAATATTTAAATAAAATCTCACTCTGAATATAGTCTGTTTTTCTAACTCATTTGATTAAAAAAAAAAGTTAGTGAGAATTCTATTAAACAAATTTAAAAAACTGTGTTTCCAAACACTGTTTTTCTACTACAAAATCAGAAAGAGTAGAGACTCTTGGGAGGAACACTATTGTCTTTGACACTACACCCACGACACTCAGATGTTTGCTATGACAAATATGCTAACTAGAAGAAATTCTCACCAAAACATAATCCAAAGCACCAGTTTGAATACATGGACTTCAAACTGTGTTCAACAAAAAGATTCAAGGGGGTCTCTAGAAAAAAAACCCTTATTCTATCTATATCTACTTCTTTACACAAGTAAATAAAAAAGCTCTTTTGAAATTAACCTAATCATGTGTGAGGAAGAATCTATCGATATAGATGTGTATAGAAGTATTTTCAATTTATAGTTCATAAAGGATAGTTATTTAAACCGAGTGACAATACGTGATTTGTGACTAAGACTCTAGAAAGATGAAGGGGCCCTCAATTATTTTTACAAAGAAATGTCAAAAGGCTCTTCAGAAATAAATGAAAATAAATAGACAGCAAATCATACCACTGAATTAAAAACAAAATAAATAAAAACCCTAAAATAGTAAAATGAAAACATCCATACACAGAGTATAACAATACAAATGAAACTTGATTTTTTTTTAAAAAAACAGAGTTTCACTATATAGCTATAGTATATGGGTATCCTGGAACTCATTATGTTGATCGGGATGGTCTCAAACTCACAGAGATCCGCCTGCCTCTGCCTCTGAGATATGGGATTAAAGGCCTGTACTACCACTGGTGGGCTGACTCTTTGATGATTTTTTTGAAGACTCTTGTCAAATAAAACTTTTTAATGGATTTTTTTAATAATAAAATGAATACATTTTCCAAACAACAAATACTAAATAAAGTACTATTTTAAAATTGGTTATATTAACAAAAATCATTAAATAAATGGGAGACAGAGACAGAAATATATTGTGTTTTAATATTTAATTGTTTACTTTCTCCCATGCCTGGATTCAAAGCATTTTTTTTAAAGTTCAAACTTGGTACTTCCAAAATAAAGAGCCCAGATAACCCTGTGGTTGTTTCAAGACTGTCACAGAGGCAGCATCAGCACCAGTGAGGATGGCTGAAGAAGATGCTCTGCTGTAAGAAGATACTGATGGCCAACCTTAACAACATGGCTCTACTGCCTTAGGGACGCTTTGGATACTTAAAAACTTGAACAGAACTTGATTCCTTGATTTTGGTTGGTGAAGAATATACCAAAAATATTTTAATTTTCTTTGGTTTTCATAACGTGATTTTCAAAAATGGTCCATCATCCATGTGGTATTCATCTTGGTACCTATCACAAATCACATGTAGAGCCAGGGAGAGAGGTAGTGCGTTTACGTGAGCTCCACAGACTTTTCAAGGGCGTTTCCCAGCTACCTGCTACTGTCTCTCCCTGAGTCCCCAGTCTCTGCGGGCACACGAGACACTTACAGTCTATGGAGCACTCCTAGCAGTGTCAGTCTGCAGGTGGCCCAGTGGAGAAAGACCTTCTGTACAGGCCCATGCACAATGTCTTCTGCAGCTCTCAGCACCTAGGGGAAAGGGCGCTGTTAAACACATGCTGCGTTCCACCTCAGTAGTGGCTGCAACTCGGTGGTGGGTGAAGTGATTCCTGTACGTACATACAGGGGTGAAAAGTACTATAGAAAATGAACATACTAAAGAGCCAAAGCGACTGTGTGGAAACTGCCACAGCGAAACGGAGTGCATCACTCCGTCACGAGAGACCTACACAGATGACTGCCATCCATTTAAAGGCGGGATGTTAAGAATGACCGCAGAGAACAGAATTCAGCTGTTCAGTTCACAACACAATTATAAACCGAATTTAAAACATGTGAAAAATAAGCCCAGGTATATATTCATTAGGACATTATTTCAACCGAAATCCATCTAAAATAAGTAAATATACACAGTATCATCCTTTCTTCTTCAGCTACTTCACTGGTTTTGTTGTTTTAAGATGACAATCAAGGAGGGAAGGAGATCAAAGAAGCCTGAGATACCAAACTTGAAGGAAGCTACAAAATGTGTCAGAAGAGAAATACAAAAAAAGCAATTTCAAAATTCTAAATTATTTTAATTTTTAATGAAATGACTACTTATCAACATCTAGTGGCAAATTCTATTTCAAATTACAGAATTTTAAAACGTTTCCATACTCAGGATAACTGTCCTCCTCCAAAGTTAAGCCAGGTTCCAATCTAGAGACAGACGTTATCCTTAGACCACATAAACATTATTAGTTAAGAGTGAGATGACTTTGGCTCATTAATACCCAAATCAATTACTGCATTTTGAATTTATGACAGTAATACTCTTACATACAATTCACTTTTGATTGCACACTGGTCTTACTATACCATATCTGGCAATGACTAGCAACTTTCAAAGAGCCAGCTCAAGTTAGGAGAGGTTCTTTACCATGTCCACGCTCATCTACTGGTACATAATGTTACTTTCATTTAGCCATATTTTCTAAAGTTGAAAATCACAAAGGCGTACATCTTAACAATTCTTTGAAATTACAAAACCATCAAAGGTAAGTTGAGGCCATGGCCTGCATTAGCCTGAGTCCCCCAGTGATATATTACATTGGTCTGCCTCTTATACTACACTCCCTTCCAACAATGCCAGCTATGGAAACCTTGGCTCCAGTTGTTTGTAGAAAATGATTTATTTCACTTCCTTCATCTCTCATTCCTTTCCATCACACATTAAGTATAAAAAGTCATTAAGTTTGTAAAAATGCAGCAAGAGATTACATTTTTGCAAAGATAATGCTATTAATGCTCTGGCTTTAAAAATTATTTTCCCAAATCTTTAGAAATGCGGTTTTCTGAAAATAAAAGATAACACAAATTCAAAAGTATACATGTCTGTAAAGAAAGAGTCCTTGAACTGCCACAAGCAGGTATGTTGCATCCTGAAAATACACCTGAAGAGCTCCATAATATTTTGAAAGTGTGTGTGGTGCTTCTTAAATGAGATGTGCTCTAAAATCAGGAAACTGAGAGATAACTTTCACCATTTATTCGGGCTACTAAGTGAGCAAAGAGTTTGTTAATGGACATGAAAAAACACAGTGATCCCAACCATTCCAACATACAGAAACCTTTCTATACACTTCTTATGACAAGGGTTAGATGGTACGTACTGATATGTTAAAAATAGGTAGACAGCAAGAGAAAGGTAGTTTTATGCGAAGGCACAGATGAGAGGGGCAAAATCCAGAATTGAATGCACAGGCAGGAACCTGTGAGGACAAGGATATGACAGGCCCAAATAAGTTATGAAATTATAGCACATTTTCCTCTAAGAAGGACATTTAAGCAAGCAGTCTGTGAAACATACTCTAACACCACCTTGGAAAATGAAATTAATTAGAGATCCGGATAATTCAACTGATGAAATTATTATAGGAGCATAAGATTCTGGAATACTAAATGTGCTTTCAAAATAAAACTTCAGGGTATAGAATCCAGCTTAATGGCAGAGGATTGCTTAGCATCTATAAGGACGTGAAAACCAGCAAAGTACTGCAAAACAGACAAATAGTAAGTTATATACTGTGTTAATCCCTGGGCCAGCAAGAACTATGGAATAAGTCAAAGGAATTTCTTAACGTTTGAGTCTAAAAGCAATGATTCATTCATTCACTCTACAACAAAAACACTATTTTTCTATTTCAGGTACCATGCAATAGACTGGGTAAAGCATTCAAGCAAAGGGTCAACTGCCTTGAAAAGTATATGCTAACAGAAGAAATATCAAGCCATTCATATAAGATCCAGTCAATGCTTGGAAATAGCGTATAAGGTCAAAACAAAGCCAGGTTACGGAAACATACGGGACACGTACTGTTGACAGGGTGCTCAGAGAAGATCAAGAACACAGAGCATTTCAAATCCGGTGACCTGGCACAACAACTCCGCAAGCAGGCTGATGATTAAGCACGATTAAGTTGTGGAATGGACTTCAGGGGACCCAGCAAGAATGGAACCACCAGTAAGACTAGCAAACGCTGTGACGGCATAAGAGACACAGCCTTCCATAACTTACACAAGTGGTCATCCCTCAGCTCCTCGTACTGAAGAACGACTCTCTATATACCAGTCATTAGGCAGGAGAAAATTGTTTCTCTGACCCAACTGAGATGTACAGTGACACCAAGGGGAAGCAGTTAAGTTGAGTTCTAAAAAGCCAAGGGAAGGCTGTTGTAGCTAGACTTCTGCTTCGTAGATTTGCTTATTATCTCAAACCTATTTCTTTCTTCTGCTTCCATTTGAAAAGATGAAAAAGAGACCCAAAGCTGCTACAAGCTAGAATGAGTTGGAGTCACTGTTCTCAAAGTGCCTTGCCTATCAAAGTTACTCGATTTTATTCAAAAGGAACAGCATGACCCAGAGGTGATGTACAGTGCAGAATCAAACAGAAAGGATAAAAAAAGAATAATCCAAAATGAAATGATACACTCCAAAAATACTGCTCCTAAAAATATTTTATAAACATGCATATTAGTGAGCTATCAATTGTTTCTAAGACTTCAAGCAATGCAGGGGAACTAGTTAAGTGCAAGGCAGGTCATCAGAGACTGGAGAAAAGCAAGAAGAAATATCTCAAATAAGTAAGCCTTTTCCACTTCACCTCACTTCCCCCATGTGCCAGTCCAGGGGTAGAAATGGCAATTAGTTAGCTCATTCTCTAATCACAGATGCAATAGCAGTGAAGGACTTTGTGTTACCTCTTCTGCTGCCACATCCCTGGACAGTCCACATCTACACAGCATCAAGTAACAGGGCACATAATGCTATAAACTGACAATAAAATTATATAGATTATACAGATCTACACTTGCGCACCTAGAACACACAACAGAAAGAGGGAGTCCTAAGACATGAATTTGAGCTATTACTTCTCTATGGGTTCCACTGAGTACAAGACTTGGGGGTCAGGAACAGCTAAAGTAGGAGTAAGAGCACTATTGTGAACTTTTTGTCAAAATTTGCATGTATCACAAACCACTATGTGAACAAAAGTACTCTGCTCCCAGCCTTCCTCAACGATCTATAGTCATTTGAGTGGGGGAGGACTCGTGGACTTTTCTCAGGCCACGTTGGCATGTCCACTGTTGTCATCCTTGTTCAATTCATTTGGACATTCGTATTGTGAGACTTTATAAGGGTAGCTTCTGACATTACGAGGAGACATTTTCAGCAAACTTCCTGATGCTCTGTCCCTTACAATCACAGTGTTCCAAAAGCCTTTGAGCTTGTAGTGTTTTGAATATGTAGCCATTGGAATTGGGATCACTACACAACTCTGCATTTTGATTGATTGTGGTTTCTGGAAGTGGTCTCTGTTGCAAAGAGAAGATTACTTGATGAGGGTTGAGGATTACACTTATCTGTAACTATAAGGAAAAAATGTTTATAGATTGTTAGGGATTATGCTGGTTAGTAAATTAGAGATTGTAGATTCTCCTTTAAAATTACGACTTCAATAGCACTGACTAGTTAGCTAGATTTCCACATATGTTTCTCCTCTTCTTCAGGGGGTTTCAAGTCCAATGAGAGACTTGCTGGTTACCATCAAAGTATGTGCATCACTAGTGCACCATTTGGGACATTGTGCCATGATGGTTACTGATGTGGTTCATAGGCATCATAGCTGGATAGGACTGTTGGTTACTTTCCTCCTTTGGAAGCTTGCATGATATGAAAGCTAGTCCTCAGGAAAGAGGCATTCATGCTGGTTCCAGCTTAGAGGTCTCTGGGACCTGAGTCTGAAGTGCATGGTTTCTTTATCATCAGGGACTTACCTTCTACCTCTGGGGTGCAAACTAGGCTATATGTTTTTGGATGAACAATCTTAACCAACAATTCAGAAAATGACTTTCCATATTGCTACTAAGATTTTTTAGGTGGTCTCTGGCTCTCTAATCAGTTCAGATTAGAAAAGTTTGTTAAAATTATATATGCATATGTATACAAAGAATTACATGTACTATAGGCATTTATTTTTTTTAGTCAAATAGTTAATAGATTACTTGTGGATGTTTCAGACATCCTGATTGCTAGGGAGGAACAAATCATTTGATTATCCATGTCCAAAATGGTTAGCCATGAAATAATACATACAAGTAAGATTATATGGACTGAGCAGGAGGTATTCAAAATATATATGTATATGCATATTCATATTTGCATACAATAACAATTAGTGAAAAAGATGACATGGATCTGAAGGAAAGTGGGAAGGACTATATAGGGGGTTGAGAGGGAGGAAAGAGAAAGGAGAAGTGTAACTATATTATAATCTCAAAAATTATATGGTTGTTCTAGTCTGAATATCAAGAGATTAAAATTTTATAAAAATAAAAATAAGACAAAAATCTGTCTATGGTGGCAATAGTAGTTTTTAGTGAGAAACCCAAAGGGAATCATGGGAAAGACATTGCTGCAATTTATTTTTTAAATTTTTATTTAAACCATATTTTATGTATAGCAATTTACATGCTATGCAAGACTGTAATGAAATGTTCTGATATGGTTTTTTACCTTAAGGAAGTCTTTAGAATAATTTGTAATTTGTATGGCTTTATTCACACTCTTCTGCATCTGTATCTTACTTAGTATTCCTATTGATATTCTTAAGCAACTTTTATAATATTATCATACCATTCTGTAAAATAAATAGCTATTAAATCTACAAAAATGTGAAGTAAACAGGAAACTACATTAAAAAGAGCAATTTACTAGCAATGGGAAAATCAATTTTATGCAATGAAGTGCACACCAGGTCAAACTTCATGCCCAGTAGTTGGCCAACACAAAACTGACTCCATGTATTTTGGTGGTCTTTTTGTTTTATTCTGTTTTCTTATTTTTTATTTATTTATTTTACATCCTGATAGCAATTTACCCTCCCTCCTCTCCTCAAAACCCACCCCTTCTCTTTTTCTCTTCAGAAAAAGGCCGGCCTCCCATGAGTACCAACAAAGCAAGGCATATCATGTTCAAGTAGGTAAAAGCACCTCCCCTTGTATTTTGTCTGGGCAAGGAGATTCAGTGTGAGGAATGTTTACTTTACAGCTATTATTCACTTATTCATTTATTTATTTATTTTGGAGACAGGGTTTCTCTATGTAACAGCCCTAGCTGTTCTGGAACTAGCTCTTGTAGACCAGGCTGGCTGCAAACTGACAGAGATCCACCTGCCTCTGCCTCCCAAGTGCTGGGATTAAAGGCATGTGCACCACCGCCTGGCCAAGCTAATATTCACTTATGAGTGAGCACCTACCATGTTTGTCTTTCTGGGTCTGGGCTCCCTCACTCAGGATGATTTTTTTTCTAGCTCCATTCATTTGCCTTCAAATTTCCTGATGTCACTATTTTTAACACCTGAGTAAGACTCCCTTGTGTAAATGTATCACATTTTCCTTATCCATTCTTTGGTTGAGGAACATTTAGGTTGTTTTCAGGTTCAAGCTATTACGTGTTTGCATTTTTGTCTTCTCAGTTTTTTGGTTGTTTTACTACTCAGTTGTTTTTTTTTTTTTGAGATAGAAGGTAAAGCTGTATGAGAACTGGAACGTGGTCAAAATAATGCATATGGCAAAAATTTTAAAAGTACAGTTCAACTCTCTAATTGGACTTAAGACATGCACAACAAGAGGGAGACTATGCCTCATCATGGAAACCTAGCTAACTACTCAGAATTAAGGAAGTCGTGGGTATTGGAAGAGACTCCCCAAACACTAATTTGCTCAACCAGCATAATCCCTGGCAATAATCTAAAAGCATTTGTCTTTATTCCCATACCTTATCCCATCAAGAAAACTTCTCTTTGCTACAGATAGAGACTACTACAAAAAAACTACAACCAATAAAATGCAGAGTTGTGGAGTTTAGTCCAAGTAGAGACATCTACAACACATTCCTGCATCTAAGGCTCAAGGAGCATTGCGGAAAAGGAGGCAGAAAGGCTATAAGGCCAGAGGATCAGGGAGTTGGTTGTGAGACTCTGTCTCTTAGTAATAGCAGAGGTTACACCGTATTCATCCACATGACTGCCTAAATGTGACCTGAATAAGCGTGGCATCAATGAACATGCCAAAGAAAATGGAGAAAAATCCACATAGCTTCAATTTTAAACAAAGAACTACCCTCAATTAAAGAATGATGGGAACAGGAGAGGTGAACTAGCTAGAGAAGGACATCCCAAGTGGTTATCCAACACCATACTTATAGCTAACATTATGTGGACTGAACAGTTTATGTGCAATAACTATTAATTTTTTAAAAAAAGAGAGCATGAGTTTGAAGAAAAGTGGGGAAGGGTTTTGAGGAGGGTTTGAAGGGAGGAAAAGGAAGAGAAAATGTTGTAAGTAAATTATAAGCTCAAAAAATAAAAAAGAGCCGGGTGGTGGTGGCGCACGCCTTTAATCCCAGCACTCGGGGGGCAGAGGCAGGCGGATCTCTGTGAGTTCGAGACCAGCCTGGTCTACAAGAGCTAGTTCCAGGACAGGCTCCAAAACCACAGAGAAACGCTGTCTTGAAAAACCAAAATAAATAAATAAATAAGAAAATAAATTTTAATTGGACGCTAGAGAAATGGTGCAGGAGTTAAGAGCAGTGGCTATTACTAAAGAGACTCTAGTTTGATTCCCAGCACCCACATGGCTATTGATAACCTTCTGTAACTTCAGTTCCTAGGTATCCAGAACCTTCTTCTGGCCTTCACAGCCACGGAATGCATGTAGTACCCAGATATTAGTGGAAACAAAATACCACAAAATAACCTTATTTACAAAAGTTCAACCTGAGAGGTCAAGTTTAATATGGAAGACAACAATGTGGGACTTACTCTTACCTCATGCTTACTGAACACTCTAGTTCCTGTAACGCTGAGAATTCCTAAAATTCCCTCTTTCGATAGATGACATCAGCACACATTTTAATGGCATGTCTACAAGATGTAGTCAGGTACCTATAGGAGTTGCTCTAGTTTTATGAAATGCTTTTGATAATTTCAAATACAAACATCTATTATTATTTAAGACAGACCATATGCCCAAATTATCATTTATCATAAACTAAAAATGAATGCTTGCCTAGTCCCATACCTCGTCTTTCGGCATGTGCTAAAATGTCTTTAAATGATAATCTTTATTCATACCTTTCTTAAGAGAGAATGAATGAGAACGTCTGAAGTGTGATGAACATAAAATATACCACTGAAGTCATCGATTGTGCTGTTTAATGATGTGAAGCCCATATTGATAAGGAAATAGAACTCCGCGCTTTGCCTGAATGCCACATAAAGACAGCACAGCACAGCAACTAAAAAGCAAAACAGAATTTTGCATCTTCTAGAAATTTTGTTGACAATTTTCCAATAGCAAAAGTATTTCCTAATTCACAGGAAATATAGATTAGGTAGTAAAGTTGTACACATTTTATGTTTTATCTAATTTGAATATGATGAACAGCCTTGTCTAGGGAGTGTAATGTTTTCTATAAATCATATTAGAACAAATATAAAGGACCATACACAAAATTCATCTATACCCCTGGGTTCACAAAATTAAATGTATATAATAAACTTGTTACATATATGCATAAATAAATTATATATTTATTAACCTGAATATATCCATGTAGACTTAAACACACACACAAACTAGGTGACAATGATGTGATCTCTCATGTTGTTTTTCACAATTTGTTTATTTGTGAATTAACTCAATTGTTATAGTAGGGACAAGGAACCTAGTAGTTGTATTATGATTTACTGCTGTGCTTGTGCTAACATTTATTTTAATGCTCCAATATACTCAGTACTTTGAAAAATATATTCTGCAAATTATATGGTGCAAATACTTTACTATTAGATGAAAAAGCTAATAATTGAAAATGACTGTCACCACAGAAAACAGTCACACATGTTAAGAATACATTCAAAGTTGATTTACCCTACCCCAGTCAGAACAGCAAAGATCTACAAAACAGTTGACAGCAACACTAGAGGAGATGTGAGTGAAAGGGAACGCTCATTCCCTGTTGTTGGCAATGCGACCTGGCCCAGCCACCTTGGAAATAAGTGTGGAGAATTCTCATAAAACTAAAAAGATACCATATGACCCAAGTATACCACTCCTTGCCCTAGGCCCCAAAACTTGACATCTATCCTACTCTACAGATATTTGTTCAGCCATGTTCATTGCTGCTCTCTTCACAAGTAACTCAAATGGCCCGAGTAATGAGAAGGTGGTAAACATTCTGAAACAGGGTTTCTCTATGTAACAACCCTAGCTGTTCTGGAACTCACTTTGTGGACAAAGCTAGCCTTGAACTCACAGAGATACGCCTGCCTCTTCCCCCTGAATGCTGGGATCAAAGGCATGCACTACCATACCAGGCTCTCAGAATTATACTTTAAATATTTTTCCTTATAGCTACAAATATGTACTTACCCCTCATCATAGCAAGTTCTCTTTACAACAGACAAAGACCGTTACAGAAAACCACAACCAATCAATCAGAAAGTTGTGGTGTCCAGTCACAATGGATACATCACTCTATAACACAACTTCTGCATCTTAGGCTCAGGAACATGGCTGAAGAGAGGGCAGAAAAATTGTGAGAGCCAGAGGATCAGGGAGTTTGTTATGAGATTGTGTCTACTAGGAATGTCAGAAGCTACACCCATAAACACTCACCGACATAACTACCTAAACATGATCTGAACAATGACAACAACAATAAACATGCTAAAGCAGATGGAGGAAAGATTATGCTGCCCCCACCCCAAACAAAGGACTACGGGTAAGTGAGGGGTCCTGGTAAAGGGAGAAATAGTTTTCCCCACGTAATAAGCACACTAGTTGGTTTTCTGAGTGGTCAGCGCTGAAACATACAGACAAGTGGCATCATACAGACTGAACAGGATGCACTGATTTATGTAAGAATATATGTATATGCATATGCAAATATGTGTGTAAAAACCATGAAAAAGGCCATGGATATGAAAGACAGCAATGAGACGACATGGGAGGGTTTGGGCGTAGAAAAGGGAAGGGAACCATGAAGTAATTACAGTATAATCTCAAAATCTAAAAGAAAATTTTTAAAAAAGAATATACTGAAAATATTTAGAGGAAGTACAGTAGAATTAAGAGAAGTCAAACTATTTTTTGTGACCAAACACTTAAAACTTTCTTGATTTTAAAATCTGTTTTCATGTCATGAGATTTGTCGGTAGAGATAAGAGAATTAGATCTTACCTCAAACCGTTTGGGGCTTTACCTGCAGTAGCTTACACAGGAGAGTAATTTCCTGCTCCACTGTGCTGACAGTGTACTACCTAGACTCAGAAATTATACTCACAGCAGCAAGGCAATAGGCATCTGCATTCAGTGAAGAAACATAAAATGTCACAAAATAGGTATCTCTCGATTTTTACTATTGTTGAAATAAATCATACTGGGTTGAGAAAAATTTATTTTTAACTAACTAGTGACATGACAAATAAAACCAAGCTTATTTTTAATTTAAAGTGCTTGACTGACACATTTTATTCAAAATGGAAGTTTTGGATTTTCAAAATATTTAAATCTTTAGAATAAATGTACATCTATTCGTTTTTTTTTAAAAAAAGAGAGAAGTATTCTAACATCATCTAAAACTTATCAGTGCTCTAATTTTACTTATTTATACCTCCTATGTTAGAGACTGTACACTATTTCAGATAAAAAGCCAAACCTTTATAAAGTTATAATTATTAATATGGAAGCTTGGTTATCATGAAAATTATTTTGTATTCAGTAAGTTATAACTCCTTAATAAATTTAAATACATGCATGCAGCCAATACCACACACTGGAAGGCTTTCTTTTAAATTAGTTTTTATTTATATTTTGCATTGGTATGTCTGGGTGATGGTACTAGATCCTCTGTGAAGCTAAAGGCTGTAAGCTGCCATGTGGCTGCTGGGAGTTGAACCCAGGTCCTCTGCAAGAGCAGCCAATACTCTTAACAGCTGAGCCACCTCTCCAGGCTCTAATTTACTTTAAAATGCAAAGTGCAGTCACCTTCCCCAATGTAATAGATTTTTAACATGTTATATTAGTTTAACGACAGTTTCTGAAGTCTGTTGTTTATTTCTGTAAAGGAAAAAGTACAGAGAACTCAATCTTAAGGCATGATTTGGACTTAGATCTGTCTATGAGTTACTAACCAGTGGACTTGGGTAAATCCTCAGCAAATGAAAATAGCAGATAGAGCTATATTAGAATCTGTCCCTAGAACAAGTGATAGCAAAGTAATAAGGTAAGTTCATAGTAAAACATTCCACACACAACATTTCAGCACACAACTAATCCCAAACCAGAAACATAAAACTAGAAGAGGAAGTTGGGTCTGCTCTACATGCCTATAATCCAATACCATGAGGCTATGCTTGGTGAACTGCAAGTTCTAGACCATCATAATCATATAACAAACCCTATGGAGAGCTGAGGGAGCAGGAAGAAGAAACGAAAAACCTACAGAAGAATGGAAAATACCTTGCATTGCTTGACTTAACAAAGAAGAGTGTGTTAACAGGAAGCTGCTGTGAAGTATACACAGAGGAGAAACATAGCTCCTAGCAAACAAAAAAAGAAATGTATTGGGAAAAAAACTAACAAATCTAAAAGCAGTAGTTAGAATACATTATTTAAAAATAAAATAATGATATAAGGTGACTCAAATATTTCCATTCTATTTTATAATTTAACTCTGTGAATATATTATTTAAATTATAAAGTCATTTTAAGAAGGCAAATTATATGAATTCTTACCTACAGCGTGAAGTAATACAAGGTTATTGTTGATATAACAATTTTAACTTTAAAAATTCAATTAACCAGCTTCAGTAGAAACCCACTGAAAGAAATCTGACAGGTAAAATGAAGCCTACACCATCAAGAGATAAGACCATTTTAAACTATCCACACTTATTAAGTTAATGAGTATCATTATCTCTATAACTAGTATTGCTATTATCATGCAATCTGAACTTTCTGGATACACTAAAAAGTTCTCGTAAGCATCCCCAGGTCTACTCCCTTCCACTCGCTTCCTTCTTATCTCCGCTTTCTCTTACCCCTGCTTTTCTCCTTTATTTCCAGCTGTAACTGTTTCTATACTCATGAAAAGTTAACAATTACGTCTCATATACCCCAAAACCACTAACACCGGCTTTGTGGGGTTCTGTTGTTGTGTTCCACCTTCCCTGCACAGTTGGAAGCTGAGCAAGCTGGCTATATGGCCAAACGCACAGAACTGAACTCAGCTCTGGCCCTGCTCCCTGTTCTAGCAAGCACAGGAGAAAACAGCTTCCACTGCTGCAGGAATGCACTGCCTGCCTCCTGCACACACTGCACCTCAGTTGACAGTCTATAAAGCAGGTGAAACTGGGAATCCTTTACAAATAAGCAAAACAAGCCTCAGAAAAACAAAGTTGTATGAACAAAACATAAAATGTCAGGTTTGTTAATAACATTTGCCAATAAAACTAGTTTGAAGTTTTAAAAAAATCTGAATGTAATTACAAAATTAGCATAAAATTGCAACTTTATTGTGTTACTATGAAGACTGTCCTAAATACATTAAAAGACGAACTTCTGTTAGCTCCATTTCATAAAAGAGAAAATGGCACAGAGAAGCAGAGACGATGAGCAAGCAGTGCAGGAGATCCCTGCCAGGTTGGTCTCAGAGATCCTGAGCCGTGCTGCTGTAGCCCATTGCTAGCGGTATAAGTCTGCTGAGTATGACGTGATATTGGGAAACATCTCCAGATTTACAGAGTCTGAAGAATTTAATCACAAAATATTATTAGCATATCAGAGATATGTGAAACTGTATTTGTATTAGCAGAATACTACATACCAAAAGGCATTTTATTGCAAACTTAAAATAACATCAGGAGTTCTAAAAACAGGCAACAAATGTACACTAACATTCCCATATGTTATTTTATTTTGTAAGTGTCCATCTCCTACCCAAAAAAACATAATAATAATAATAATAATAATAATAATAATAATAATAATAATAATAATATATTACCTATACTGGCATCCACAGTTTTGTTTCAAATGTTCCAAACTATAAAAGACCCTCTCCATACGTATTTTGTTATATATTATAATTATTCTAATTTGTTGGTTATGATACTGATCTCTTACAATGTGTAATTTATATATTAAACACTTATTTTTGCATAGGAAAAGCATATTATATATATGGTTTGTTATACTACACACAATTTAACGTATCAAGCAGTATCTCCTATAGACAAAGGAAAACCACTGAATCACTGTTTTAACTAGCAAACCTACAAAACCAATTAAGCAGTGTAATGTAAAGAGAGAAGGCAGACACTGCCCTTGAGAAGTTTTACGATTTTAAACGTGCGTACGTCTATCTGACAACACTATATGACAGTTTATGGAGTGCACAGTGTTCACTTCATATCTTCTGTTTCTCTGTGTCTGCAGAGCCACAGTGCATCTTTTCAGCAGGGTTCCAGTCTGAGGCACCTCCAAAACCTTATTTTGAAACTCAATCAGCAATATGAGGTACAGGATATGGACTTTCAAGAGGCGACCAATCCAGGACTCCATTCTCATGCGTGTACGAATACATTCATGGATTAATGGGTCATCCTGAGCCTGGGTTTGTCCTAAAACCCCCATTCAGTTCAGTTTGTTTTGTGCTTCCTTCTCACTCTGTCATGTCCTGTACCATTTAGACATTCTCCAAACTCTACACCACAGGCAGCCTCTTTGTACATGGGGCTCCTTGACTTTTTGGTTCTCAACCTCCAAACAGCAAACAAATTCCCTTTTATATAATATTGTAGTCTGTAGCACTGAGTTACAACTAACAAAAGTAAAGTATGTTACTTGGTATATGTTACTTAAAAAACAATGATAGTATGGTAGCCGTCACAGCCACACCACACTTGCAATGCTCACTCTCCATGCATGCTCTAACTTCATCCTGATGTCAATCCTATGGGGAGGGCGCTGCTATAGACACTACACATAAAACAAACCAAAGCACAGGTTAAATAAACTGCTGGGGTTCATGCAGCTGCTCAGGGGCAGGAGCAGAGTTCATATTTCAGCACAAATCTTCCTACAGCTCCTCGATGTGTGTCAGGAGTCTCACCACGTCACTATGCATGATTTGTTGCTTTCTCTGGAACATGCCAACTACTCGAGCCTTTTACTCTCTGCAAACACTTCTGGCTAAAGCACTTTCTGAAAGGTACCTGATTTTAAGCCTTTTTTTTTTTTTAAAACCGGAATAACTAAAATCAAAAGTATTGCATTTTGGCTGCGAGCCAAAATGAAAGACAAATGGGATCAGTGACCAGCAAGCATTTTCCAGTTCCCCAGTTAGCAGCTTCCCACCTTCCTTCCATAACCCCAGAGGAAGATGTGCAAGTATAGCATACTCACTGGGGAGGAGTATTCCTTCTTGAAAAAGCAATATTGACTTTCCTGTTCTCTCGACAACCTCAAATCATATATGCAGAAAACATGGGCAACGATGAGCTGACAACTGAAAACAAGAGTGCTAAATCGTTTTGACTATAATTATCCTATAATTTTTTTTTTCATGAACTGAAACATCTCTTCTTTGAGACAAATTCTAAAACCTTCAAGCACTACTGCATGAAGGTCAACAACTAAGCACTCATAACTTCAGGAGCATGTGTTGCTTTATCTTGAAGCAGTTTATCAGGTCTGGTCTGCATCTCAGAGTTTCTACAGAACACCACTAAATGCAGTTTCTTGTGACACATTCCAACGTTTCTATCTTTGTGTGATCAATATGTTAACCAAACTGAAGGTTTATTAAGGAACAGAAGAGGAGCCCAGGCCATTTCTGGATTTGTACAAAGGCCTTCCTTCTATGAGTGTGTAGTGCACAGACTATGAGTGTGTAGTGCACAGACTATGAGTGTGTAGTGCACAGAAGGGAAGTGTGGCCACTACAGCACGACTGCCATTACAAACCTTATCTTACTATAGACGATAGCGGTAACAACTGCCCCGTTCCTTAGGAAAAGTCAATGTACGCCCAACAGAAGCCATGATGTTGGTGAACACCTGTAATCCCAGCCATCAGAATATTTAGTAAGAAGGATTGGGAATGTGTAGCCAGCCTAAGTTATACATATATACATCAGTTCAGGTCAGCCTAGACAGACGAGCAAGTCTCTCACTCACAAACAAAACAAAAGAGGGACTGAAGACATGTCCCAACATATATAACTATGTTAGTGTTGCTATGAAGTAAGATTGTTAAACTGTAATGTATGCTGCTAGAATTCCTTTTGAAATTATATATGGCTGGGTGGTTGTGGCGCATGCCTTTAATCCCAGCACTTGAGAGGCAGAGGTAGGCAGATCTCTGTGAGATCGACACCAGCCTAGTCTACAAGAGCTAGTTCCAGGATAGCTAGGCTGTTACACAGAGAAACCCTGTCTCAAATAAAATAAAATAAAATAAATAAAATAAAATATGTACCTGTAGATACTTCTATAATGTATCATACACCTACCTGACTTATGTCAGTATATTACCACAAAATTTAAATATATCTTGATAACCAAATCACTAGAATCTCACTGATTGTCAGGAATTACTCTGGACGGAAAAGGAGACTGGGTGGATAGTAAGAGGCAAAACTGAAGAGTAGTGGAGTCATGGGAATACTGTCACTCTCAGCTATGCTGGGAGAATTCATACTCACAGGAGCTCAGTCTCAGCCAACCGCACTAGCTATTAGAGTCACCATAACCAAAATCACATCAGCCTTTGATTCCTTGAGAGCTGAGTAGTCTATGACAAAACAGACCATCTGTGAGTGCTGCCCTAGGAACACTATACAGTGCTTCCCCATCACACCAGTCCCTCCCCTCCACAGCCTACTCTGTCATCCATTACTTAACTAACTTTCTCCATTGTATCTGCTATCCTAGAGTATTCTTACCTCCACACCTTGCCATTTTTCTTTTCTCTATGTGTTTCATTTTGATATATTCAGCCTGTCATTCTTGGCTTTCACATACAAAGTCCATTATGGTAGGGAGGCCAAGGGAGATAGAGACCAGGTAGACAAGAGTGAAGATAGGATATACGAGTTATTTAAAACTAGCATTAGTCTTTTTACAGAATAGAGGACACCACATGGGATCTAATTGGAATAATTCAAGGAAATCACTAACAAATGAGATTAACTCAAACCTAGGGCCATCACATTCTCTCTCTCTCTTTTTTTTTTAATATTTATTTATTTATTAAGTATACAGTATTCTGTCTGCGTGTATGCCTGCAGGCCAGAAGAGGGCACCAGATCTCATTACAGATGGTTGTGAGCCACCATGTGGTTGCTGGGAATTGAACTCAGGACCTTTGGAAGAGCAGGCAGTGCTCTTAACCTCTGAGCCATCTCTCAGCCCCCTCACATTCTCTTTTTATTAGTAGTTTTTATTTTGTATTTTTAAACGTCTTTAACCCTCAACTAGTGTAACAATATGACTGAAGGCAAGCATGAGAACACAAGTCCCTAAAGACAGCACAGGCAGCATTCACCTAGAAATCTTAGAGCCACGGTGCGGCATTCCCATGAGAAACAGAAAGGAGGACACGGTACTGTGGCAGAATATTTGTTCACACTGTAAAGATGGATCTCTGCCTACGGAGCCTTCTGATTGGTTTAATAAAGGGTAAATGCCCAATAGGCAGGCAGGAGAGAATGGGTGAGACTTTCAGAGAGGGGGTGGACTCTGGGAAGCAGAGAGGTGGAGATGCCGGGAGATGTGGACAAAGGCTGGCATACAGTACAGAGGAGAGGTAACCAAGCCATGTGAAATGTAAGCTAATAGAAGTAGATTCATTTAAGTTATAAGGACTAGTTGGGAAGAAGCCAAAGCTAAAGCCAAGCTTTCATTATTACTCTCTGTGTTGCTATTTGGGGCAGGCAGCTGAGAAGAAAGTCCTGCTACACAGTGCAGCTGGAAAACAGGAGAAGCATATGGTAGAGAGAAAAATGAACATATGATTTGGACAGTAAAGTTATATCAATTACATAAGTGATGAAATATTCTTCCAGAGTCACTGCCAAACAAAACATTTCTTAAAAATGTGAAAACTGCCTTCTCATCCTCCAGACCCACTGGGTTCCTGCAGACTTCTCCTCCTCCTCCTCACTCCACCAGAGAGTTACTGCCTCTTCGTACAACACAGTGCCCTCAATCGGGGACCTCCCTCCCTCCCCTGCCCATTTACTAGACTATGTTCCACATCACAACTTAAGCAGCCATTGGCTCTGCTCTGAGCCTTGGGGTAGACATTGCTATGAGCAAAGTATGAGGACATCAAGGCTCCTCTGACATTTAACCTCCAAGCACTGTCAGAATGCCTGGCTCCTCCAGGATCTTTTATCCCCATCCTGCAGACTGTTCATTCCTTATTATATCCCCCATAAGGTGCTCTTTCATCTAGATCTTGAATTTGATCCCAGATAGGGCCTGTCTTTACTGCCAACCAGCTTCCTGAGATTGCCTGCCTTCAACCGCAGGTTTGTAAGAGCTTACTCAAGGTAGAGCAACCAAACTCTGAGAGCCATACTAGATGGCAGGAGAGGAAAGGTCCACCAAACGGTGTACTGAGCTTTGCTTCCTGTCTGTCTGCACAGATAGTAGGGTACTCTCCAAAGAAGACTACAGATAGAACACGCAGCCTGTGATACACATTCCACAGGAAGAACTTAATCTTTCCTTTACTGAAAGAAGAAAGGTAATTTGAGAAAAAGGAAAAACACAAAAACCAAACTACTTCAACCACACAAGTCCCAGTGCACAAACAGAACCAGAGAAAAACAAGACAACATGCCCCCAAAGAATCACTAATCCCATAGTAACAAATCCTGATGACAATGACCAGGAAAATCATCCAGAAAATAATTATAAAGAATGATTGTAAATGTGTTCAAACAATGCAAAGATATGAATCTACGCCAACAGTAGAAACAAAGCACTAAAAAATGGGTAGAAGTCAATCCATGATATGAAAATAAAATTCAATAAAGAGAATTACTTAAGAAAAGTCAAATTTAAATGATGCTGGAACTGAAAAATTCAATTAGCCAAATAAAAACCTCAGTGGACAGCCTCTCCAACATAAAGAACCACATGGAAAAAAAATCAAATTTGGAAGACAAAGTAGAGGAATTAGATCACTCAATAAAAGTCAATGAGAAATTTACAAAATATATATGAATGGACAATTGGAAAGCATTCAGACATCATGAAAAGGTCCAGGCCTTGAACTAGGAATACAGAAAAAGAAAAACACCACAGTGAAGGCATAGAGAATATTGTAAAGAAAATCATACAAAAAAATTTTCCCAATCCGAAAGAGATGTCATTCAGGTATAAAAAGACCATAAGCGAAAAACATGCATTGCGAGAGGCTTATAGAACACAAAATAGGCAAACCAGGAAAGGAACTTCCCAGAATGCATTACAATTAAAACACTAAATCAACACTATTTACAAACGGTTATTGAAAACTTTGAGAGAGAAAAGTCAGATTACTCACAATGGCCCATCACAGTAACATCTGATTATCTGACATAAAATTTTAAAGCCAAGAGGGCCGGAAGACGTATTCCAAGTTCTGAAAGACCACAACTGTTAATTCAGATATTATACTGAGAAAAACTATCTATTAAAATTGAAGGAGGAACAAATCCTTGCATAAAAAACAAACACATAAAAGGAATGTATGAACACTAACCCATCGCCACAGATGATACAGGAAGGAATACTTCAGGCTGAATAGAAGAGTAAAAATACCCAAGGTGTCAAATAAGTAATCAATAAATAATGCCAGGGAAGTGCATCAAAATACATTTAAGAAAATTCCACAAAAACCAAAATGGCAAGAATATGTATGTTCTAATAATATCTCTTAATATCAACAGGCTAACCTCCCAGATGGTATTATTAAAATAGAAAAGAAACAGAGACATAACAGGATCTAACTTGTTTCTACCTCCAATAAACACATCACCATGGACAGTAGAAACTACAGTAAGAAAAATGATGATAAAGGCATCCAAGGTAAATGGAAAACAAAAGGTTAAGAAGGGCTAGTTATTCTTAGATTTGGTAAAATAAACTTTAAACCCAAACTGATTCAATTAATAGGTCATTTTCTATTCAATAAAGAAAAAAATCTACCAAGGGTATATTACATTTCAAAACACAACAAACACAGCACACCCATCTCCATAAAGACATATTACTACATCAAATCCTAACTCTGCACAGTAACTGTGACTTCAACACTCCACTCTCACCTGCAGACAGGTCATCTGAACCATAGATCTAGGTGACATCATAAATCAAATGGATCTGACACAAACAAGCAGAGCATTTGACCTGAACACTGAAGAACAGGGTTTCTTCTCAGAAGACAATAGAACTTTTTCCAAAATTAATCACATGCTAGGATACAAGGCAAATCTCAACAAACGTAAAAAAATGAAATAACATCCTGCCTTCTATCTAACCACAAGGGAATAAAATTGGACGCCGACAGCAATAGGAACTGCAAACAGTACACAAACTCCAGGAAGCTAAGCAACACAGTGCTGATGATAAAAGAGTCAAAGTGGAATCCAAGGAAGAAGTTTACAAGTTCCTAGAATTGGTAAAAATTGAAAACAAAGCATCCCAAATTTATGGGACATGGAGAAGATAGACATAGAGGAAATTTGTATCTACAAAAAAAAAAAAAAAAGAAAAAAAAACTGAAGAGAACTCAGATTTTTAATTCAATGGTGTACCTGAAGGACTTAGAAAAACAAGAACAAACGATTCCCCCAAGTTAGTATATTGGAAGAGATAATCAAATCAAGGCTGAAAGTAAGAGGAGGAAAAACAATATGAAGAGTAAAACTAAGGCTTGGTTCTTTAAAAAAAAATCACAAAATCTTTAGTCAAATTAATCAGAGAAACAGAGAAGATCCAAATTAGTGAAAACATAGATGGAAATGAAGCCATTTTAAGAAACACTGAGCACATTCTCGGAAAACGGTAAAGGCATACTTAAAAAAATTGACCTTACACTAACCTGTAAAGTGGAAAAGAAATGGGTAAATTTCTAGGTACATATGACCTACAAAATTAAACATATATGACGGCTGTCCAAGCTAGGGTTTCTATTGTTGCAATGAAACAGCATGACCAAAAAGGAACTTGGGGAGGAAAGGGTTTAATAAGCTTACACGACTCTATCACTTTTTGTAAGCATTTCATCTTGGATGGAAAGGTATCCTAGAAGTCATGAGCCAACGAATACCACCAAGTCACACTACACAAAAAACCTCACACAAGAGACTGATTGGGAGGGAAAATCCAGGAAGGTGGCTGCCTCTGCTCTGGAGAGAAACAGCAGAGAACTGGGCAGGACACAGCGCTTATAGTGAGTTTCTTAGGGAGATGGGCAGAACTTTTATAGGTGAAGCTTTGCAGGGTGGAGATTTGTGGGATTTCAAATCCAGAAATTGGGCTTTTTACTCTGTACCATGTGGATGGGTCCAGCAGTTAGTGTTCTGACAGTGGATGCTGTCAGTTGGATGTCTGTGGGGGAGGGGCCTGTCCACTTGCTTGGCTTCAGGTACTTATACTGTTCATCACTGAGGGAAGTCAGGATAGGAATTCAAACAGGGCAGGAAAATGGAGGTAGGAGCTGATGCAGAAACCATGGAGGAGTGCTGCTTTCTGGATTACTCCTCATGGCTTTCTCAAAGAACCCAGGATCACTAGCCCAGGGATGGTACCACCCACAATGGGTTGGGCACTCCCCCATCTATCACTAATTAAGAAAATGCATTCCAGGCTTGCCTAGAGCCTGATTTTATGGAGGTACTTTCTTAATTGAGGCTCCCTCCTCTCAGATGACTTTAGATTGTGTCAAGGTGACATAAAACTATCCAGTACACAGATACATAAAAAGCAAGGAGATAAAAGTAGTAATTAAAAGTCCCCCAGGGCCAGATGGTTTCAGCACAGAATTCTATCAGACCTTCAATGTAGAACTAAGAAAATCATTTCTCAAATTTCCCTATAAAACAGAAACTGAATAGAAAATGTCCACCCTGTCACAAAGACAGCATCACTTTGACACCAAATCCAGAGTTACAACAACAATGAAAATAATAGGCTAAGCACTCTATTGAACTGAGAGCAAAACCTCTTAGGTAAATACTTCTAAATAGAATTCATAAACACATCCAAAAGATTCACTATGTCTGCTTCATCCCAGAAATTAAGTGATGGTTCAGCATATATGAATCAGAAACTATAACACATAATAGACACAAGGACATAAACTACAGGATCATCTCATGCGATACAGAAAAGGCCTTGGTCAAAATCAAATATTCAGTCCTTGTAAAAACTCTGCAGAACCTAGGAATACAAGGACATCTCAAATTAATGGAGGCATCATAAAGTAAGCTCATAGTCAAAGCATCACCCTAAACAAAACAAAACAATAACAAAAGAACTCAAAGCATTTCAGGTAAAATCTGAAACAAGACAAGGACTCACCTTTTCTACTCTTTGTTCAACACAGTGTTTCAACTATTAGCTATAGCAATAAGGCAAGAGATGACAAGGGTGATAAATAGGAAAGGAAGAAGTCAATGTATCCTGACTCTACCAGAAAACTCATATCTGATAGACATGTTGAGCAGAATATTATGAAAAATTAACAAGCAACAGCCAACAATTTTCCTAGAAATACAAAGAAACAAGGAAAATAATCACATATAAAATACCTTCCCCACCTCCATGTCAAATAAAATATCTTAAAATAAATTAACAAAAGATTAAAATTTTGTTCAATGAAATGTTTACGTCACTGAAAAAGATATCAGAAGGTAGAAAGACATCCCCTGATTTAGAGGACAGGGTAGAGGAGTTAAGTACAGGTTACCTCTTTTTGAACTGCTGTTGTGTGGTCCGTGGACCTACAGTCACACTATTGCTTTGCTTATGATTATTCATCAGAACTTGAGGTAAGACCATGATGTTGAAGTAATTGACTCTTGGGACCTTGAGAAATCAAGCTGGTGTTTTCTTGGTGGCCTCATCACAGTATCAGGCTTTCATAGTACAGAATGGTTCTATGCATGCTAATGGGGGAGACAAGTTTTCAACAATTTTATACAGCTCTGGATTTAAAACCCATTCTACAAGACCACACTCTTGTCTGGTACTGTTAACTGGGTCAAAAACAAAACAAAACAAAGCAAAACAAACCTATGCATGACTTTATCATAGGTCCTAGAGAGACAATCTAATAATTTTGCTAAATGGACATAGTAATAAAATGTCCACTAAATTATTATCTTTATACCTATAGATTAGTGCATCTCTAACCCTCACCAGAGAAGCTTCTTTTTTGCAGTAGACTGGTCAATATGCAGAGAATAAGAGACTTTGGATCCCTCATATATAAATGGAACTTCAATATTATAGTCCCTTTCCTCAGGTTCAGGGATCACTGCAGAAAAGCTAACAGGAAGATAGAGACTTTGGATCCCTCATATATAAATGGAACTTCAATATTATAGTCCCTTCCCTCAGGTTCAGGGATCACTGCAGTAAAGCTAGCAGAAAGATTTGAAGAAGCATAAAGGTTTCTGCAGTATACAATTAGAAGCTGGACATGACAGAGCTATCCCACGTAAGTCCTCCAGCAGCGATGACTGTATGTAAAACACCTATATAAGATCAATCCAGACAAAATCCTAATGGGGAAAGGGGCTTCTGAAGCTGCAGCTCAGCTGGGAGTTACTGGTAACTGACCACTGCTGGGGGAGTGAGACTCGAGACTTTTTCAGGAACGCAGCTCTTCAGAGGCTGCCATTCTCCAATAGACGATCTTACCCCTGCAAATACAGGCAGTTTAAGAGTAGACGCGTGATTTTTGTTTGTGTATTTTTGTTTTGTTTTGTTTAAAAACAAAACATGCAGTTGGACAGGAAAAGGGTGGATTGTTAGGGGATGATTTGGAGAAGAAAGACTGTGAGTAGAGTCCATTTTTTCAAACTATATGAAAATCACTTTAAAAAGATTAACTAACAACATTTAAAAGTCAGAAGAGCACATACAAAACAATAGAGCAAAATCTTAAAACTAATGTCAGTAAAATTCTTAAGCACAAATAATAATAATTAAAAATAATAATAGAATAAAAAACTTTTAATATTTATTTTTATTTTCCATTTTGTAAATTTGTATGTGTTTGTGAGGCACTGTGCGTGTGTGACTGCAGGGGCCCACAGAGGATCGAACATACTGGGTGCCCTGGTTCTAGGCTGCTGGGAGTGACCTGATGTGGGTACTCTGAACAAAATTTGGGTCCCCTGATAAATAAGTAGGTACTCTTGACCACTGAGCCATCTCTGTAGGTTCATATACTAAACATCTTTAATAATAAATATAAGGAACCAATAAACTTAAATATATATATATAGTACATATTTTAAAGTGAACGGTTTATAAGAAAACAGCATATTTTTTCCAGAACCAATTGATTGTCATCAAAATTAGGAGTTACCAATAAAATAGCAGGAGCTATTTCTAAGTGTTTCCAATCTAGCCTAAACCTAATGAATACTCTCCACAGGTGGTGTAACAACATTGTCCCTCCGGGTTTCACCTACAGGAGTAGACCACTCATGAACTTACTGAAGAGAGTACACACTACACAAAGCGAAGAACCAGTTCTCTATCTACACAGGCACTCGCTGTGATGGTTAATACTGGTTATTCTGCTATACTCTCTCCCTACATATCACCTATCCAACCTCACAGACAATAAGGAGATCAAGCCTACAATATCATGATAACAGGGGGGAATGATAAGAAAATACTCATATCAACTAACAAAATCACTCATAGTCTTTCTTACTCACACTTCCAGTGCACAATGGCAGCTTATGTCAAAAACTGCAAAGGAAATCATGAGAAATACAGCTTACCATGCTAACAAGCAGAGCAGAAATAAAAGTGCTTATCCACATTTTCAAGTCTACATTTTAAATTCTTCTCTTAAAGATGAATTCATAGATAAACAGCTAATTTTACTCTTTCTATTCCTTGAAGAGAATTTGGAACTATTATCTTCAAAACCACCTAGTAATACCTCTCACACTATGAGCTCAATTGCAATCTGGAAAATAGGGAAATCAATTTTACTTTCTATAATAAATATTTGTCATTAGTTCATGTCTTTCAAAAAGAAACACCTCACAAAAGATGAATACCTTAAGGTCTAACAAATGCCTGCCACCTAATGACATCCTGGCCAATAAATCACATACAGGCAAAGTATCAGAAAGTACAAAGGGCTGTACATCTGAAATCATGTCACAACTCTACTGTGTTAAAGGAATTGTTTAATACCATGTTTCTTGGATTTTTGCTCCCACATAGGCAAAACGTGACTGCAAGTATTTAAAATTTAAAAGTCAATGAAAATGACATCTATACATAATTTTAATTTTAATTTATATGCAATTACTTTAATAAAATATATTTAGGTACTCTTGGTTATAAAATAGTACATTTGCACATTTTCTTGATCTAAATGATCTTATAGCACTTAATAGATTTGAAGACTGGCTGGAAAATTATTTATATTTAATTTATGGTTTTTATTCTATACTTATTTCATTTCCACTGTTCTACTATTTAGGTGATATAGGATTCCCCCTCTGTATTATGTGAATACCATTGGTTAATAAAGAATCTACGTTGGGTCTATTGCAGCACAGAGTAGGGCAAGGTGGGAATTCCAAGCAGATAGAGGAGAGAGTAGGCAAAGTCAGGAAGAAGCCATGTAGCTACCAGAGGAGAAAGATGTGAGCTGCCAGCCTAAACCTTGCTGGTAAACCATGAGCCTCATGGTAATACACAGACTAATAGAAATGGGTTAATTTAAGATATATAAGCTAGCTAGCCAAATGCTTAAGCTACTGGCCAAAGAGCATTGCAAATAATATAGTATCTGAATGATTATTTCAGGCCTGGGTAAGGCTCTAACTCCACAGAGGCAAGCTGCATAAACTTATACACCTGATAGCATCACCGAGAACAACAAACAGGTAGTCCTGCCCTACGTAAATGTGTTGGTTAGAGTTCTAAAATCATATTGTCAATGGCTGCTGTTTGCTGGAAATAAAGTATCAGTTATAAATGAAGGTAGGAACCCAGAAGAACAAGCAGAACACTTTCAGGGGCATTTACAAGCCAACCAAGTGTGACTTCCTTAGTATGTAATATGGCTTTGGTTTGGTTTTTAATTCTTGAGATTAGGTGATGGAGGAAGGTCATTGGTAATAAACAAACTGCCTTGGCCCATTTTGATAGGCCATCCCTTAGGTGGGTGGAGTAGGCATAACAGAATACTGGGAGGAAGAGGAAGTGAGCTCAGAGGCCATGCTCCCCTCTACCAGGCAGATGCAATGAACTCTGACCCAGGATGGACATAGGCTAGAATCTTCCCGGTAAGAGCACCTTAGGGTGCTACACACATTATTAGAAATGGGCTAGTCCAGGTGAGAGTTAGCCGAGAAGAGGCTAGATATAATGGACCAAGCAGTGTTTAAAAGAATACAGTTTGTGTGTTGTTATTTTGGGTAAAGCCAGCCGGTGGTGGGAGCTGGGTGGCGGAATGTAGCCCAGCAGCTCCTACAACAATTAGGGGCTGGGATGATGGCTCAGTAGGTAAGAGCACTGACTGCTCTTCCAGATGACCTGGGTTTAATTCCCAGCAACCATATGGCAGCTCACAACTGTCTGTAACTCCAGTCCAGGGGATCTGATGCTCTCATATAGACCAACTTGCAGGCAAAACATCAATGTACATGAAATAAAGATAATTTTTAAAAAAATTCTTGAGATTATAAGAAGAAAAAAAAAAAGGACAAACAAAACACCTTCAACAAAAACCCAGTCTGCTCAAAGTGATAGCCTCATGAGCAACTCCAAAAATCCTAAACTCAGAAAACATGTAGTCTCTGTCAAAGTCAGGGGAAAAAGCCTCACTGCTACGAATTCTCAGCACACACACTCTGAAGTGTCGGGGAGGATGTATCACAAACCTGCTTCTCAGTCCCAGCCCAAATTTGTGATTGTTTAGTTCAAATAACCTCAAGCTAAGAATTGGGTTTCAGGTTATCATAAACTCGAAATGACCACTAAATCCAAAGTCACTATAAAGGTTGCCACCTCTGTCCCAGGGGTCAAATTCCCTCGATATACTGCTAAGGAAAGATCAACAGCAAAAGAAACACAAAACACATAAGGGAGAAAAATGGCAATAGAGAACAAAGAAAAACCACAGACAGAAAAACGTTTCATCTATAAACAGCCTGCTTTGTACAGTACAGGATAACGGGTCAGAATATAAAATACTATGGGGTAGCACTCACAGATCTAAGGAGTAACTGAGAATTAACAAACCAGGCAAGAGTTTGCAATATAATATATTTTAATGCAATGCTTCTCCATTTACTCATCATAACATAAATATTTTGATTAAGTGGGACAGCAAATATGAATTATTTAAACGCTTGAATTATGATCTGCTCTTTTGTGGTTTGCTAAATCATATTTCTTGACAATAAACTCAACCATTAAATGTTCACAGAGTAGATGTGGAAGATCTATCAGAATGTTAAATTTTCCACTACAATTTTTAAAAATTACACAATACTACTTGTGTTTCCTTCTTCTAGAAAATTCTTTTTGCCATAGAAAATAATCTATTTATTAAATCAAGACTCAGATCCTCATATACAACTTATCAAAGCCTCTGAAGTAGTATAGTCAAGATGCAAAGTTTCCTCATTAGTAATGGCAAATTATCAAGTCGGTTTTGATGACTACATAGGGAACAGCATAGTCTAAAGCAGTTTTTGAGTTGAAAAGACTCAGCACTCTACTTTAAATTTTTCCTTTAATGGTATATAATTTCTTTTAATGATAATAATGGTATATTGCCATTATTTTTACAATTATAAGTATAACAAGCCCAGAAATTTCAAAGCTATATTTGAGCACACATTTAAGCTTTGATACTTAAAAGTGACTCTATAATCTTTCATCACAGGGCATTTATCTTACAGTATACATAAATTAATGCTAGATAACACAAAAGGAGAAAATCATCTACTTAACCAAATAGACAGTAAGTGGTCTTTATAAGTCATATGAATAAAATATCCTTCCTCAATTGGTAAAGGTTATAATACTAAAAACATCATCACTGGCAAAATTACAAAAATGTAATTACCAAGATGAAACTCTTCTTACACTAAATTAAGAAAAAAAAGGATATGGTGGGCTTGGGAGGAATTAAGGGGAGAAAAGAAGTGGAGGGGATAATTGATCAAAATACATTGTATGTATGCATAAAAATCACACAAGAGGGTAAAATAGGTGGAGGACATCTAAACAGAAAAGATTGTTCATGCTAAAGACTGAAGGGGTGTTTCATAAGCAAAAGGCGTGAAATTTTTAGTTTTTTTCAAACAAAGAGCAAAAATGCATACCTTATAATTCATATTACATATAAACACATATTGAATAAATAAAAATGGCTGTGGTGTTTTGTTTTACAGCTGTAGTCACCTATATGTAGCATGAGAACTGCAGACCAGGCATGGACAACGAGAAAAGATGTTGTGTCAATCATCACAATCTGAAATCTCAATAGCAAAGTATAAGTAGTGTGTGTGTGTGTGTGTGTGTGTGTGCGCATGTGTGTGCGGTGTTCAAACAGTTCATATAAACAAATCACCAAATATTCTTGGAAATAGAACAGGTGAAATCACATGAGTATATTAAGGTACAAATACTTTAAAATACAAATTATTTATTGAAAAATTTAAATGTATACAATCAAAATTATTTTGAAATATATGAAATGTACAATAAGATATATATTATGCATATCTACACATACATACATACATACATACAGCTATCTCAAAATGTTTCTGTTCAACTCTTACTATAGGATGATTCAAAGAGAGATACTGAAAGGCTAGAACGAGGCCCAACAATTAAGGGTGCTTGCTGCTAACCCAAATTCAGTTCTCAGCACCCACACTAGGTGGTTAACTACCATCTGGAGCTCCAGCTCCAAGGCATATGAAGCCATCTTCTGGCTTTCCAAGACATCTGCACATGTGTGACATACACACAGACCGAAATTTTATAATGAGAGACAGTGGTCAAAATTCCCAAGAAATTACTTAATAAGTACTTAATAAATAAAGAATTAAAGGAGGAAAAGTTCCAAAATAACAGAGTGGCAATTACTGTCAAACAGTCTAGAGAATGAAAACAAGGCACATGCGTTACTGAAAAAGTTTATAGAGTTATAAACTAAGACCACAATGATCTCTGGAAGAGCTACATAATCGGGAAGAAGAGTATTCATGAAGTTAATCTCGGCAGAGAGGGTATTGCTTCCAATGTTTGTGATCATTATGAAAAGCGCAAAGTAGCAAAACAGAGAAGATCAGAATCAAAGACATAAATTAGGGATTTTTGTAATTTAATAAAAGTAGGAACTGAATACATTAGTTAGCCAAGAAAATGGATCTAATGAGAAATTTTTTAAAAAATGCAAAGATTGAGGTAGTTAACCATGAGTCTGAAAATGTAAAAAGAAGCGTAACAAATGACAGCATTAAAGAGGCCCAACATTCCCTTTATGGGTGGTAAACAAGCAACAAATATGAAATTGCACAGCAATTTCAAGTATAAAAGGAAGCTGGTAGAAATCCTTAAGAATGTTCTACAAAAACAGAAGCAAGCCAAATTATAGAACATCAATGTGTCGGAGGGAGTTTCTAGGGTAACAGAGATGAACACCTTGACGAGTAAGTCCAAAATGGAGAGACAAACATTGATAAGCACAGGGTGCCGCAATGGAGCAGGACCAAGGGAAAACACTTGCTATAATAAGAAGCAAAATAAAGTGGGCTAAATTCAGTTTTTTGTCTTAGAATATGGGTGACCAGAGCAGAATTAAAAGGGTAAGGACAAAAGCAGTGTCCCTTCTAAAGGTCTTGTTTTCCTAGAGATCATTTCTAATCGTAAATGAAAGTTAGGACAAACTGCAGCATTGGTTGACCCTTCAAATAATGTGGTTTAGGAGCTCAGGAAGCAGCTGAGTTGAAAGAGGGCTGACAGCACACAGGCAGTCTAAATTCAACCCCAGAACCACATGAATCACTCATGCCTGTAATCCTACGTAAAGGCAAGGGTAAAGTCAGAAAGATTGGGAGTTCAAGGTCATCCTTGACTACAGAGCAGGTTCAAGGCCAGTCTAGGCTAACATGAAATCAGAAAGAGTATAGAAGATTCAAAGGCAGATGTATCAACAACAGGGTTGCTGAAGACTTACAAAAAACTGAATTGCTGGAGCTGCCTTACATCTGGTAAAAAGTTCTTTTGCATTCATAATTTTAAAGAGCAACAGTTCCAGACAGAAAGGTAAAGCAAGAACGTGATGATCAGCATAGACCGTGCAGCACTCCTTTGATGTGGGATTCCCCTCTGTATGCTGTGAATATGTTTTATTACCATTAGTTAATAAAGAAGCTGCCTTGGCCTATGGCAGTGCAGAACACAGCAAGGCAGGAAATCCAAGCAGACAGAGGAGGAAAGTTGGAGTCAGGAAGATGCCATGTAGCTGCCGAAAGAGAAAGATGTCAGCCCACCACTGAATGAACAAAACATGTAGAAAATGAGGTAATGCTATGACAGTGTAACAACACATAGACTTATAAAAATGGGTTAATTTAAGATGTACAAGCTATCTAGAAATATGCCTGAGCCATTGACCAAACCGTACTGTAATTAATATAGTTTCTGTGTGTTTCTTTGGGACTGATTGGCTGCTGGACTGGATGGAACAGAAACTTTCGTCTACACTCATTGCTACACTGAAACGTCATCTATATTTAATTTTAAATCATTTCATTCAAGTTTCCCCACATATTGTTGTCTTTAATGAACTCTTAAGGTAAAACGTATTATACCAAACAACTTCCAACTTCAGCTACAAGCAGATATATAAACTAGTTATCACTTCAAATGGAAAAGTGTTATCAAAGTAGTTACTTAAATAATTTTGGGGTTTTTTTTGCTATTTTTTTTGTTGTTTTAGTTAATCAGCTTTTCATTCTTAATGTCTTTTTACTCCAAAAATAAGAACAATTTTGGCAGGGTCTAGTAAGGTCTAGGCAAATTCTAAGTAAATTATGCTCTGGCATTTGCCAAACACTACCATTAAAAAGTACTGTGCACTAATATGGAGGAAACAAGCACACAGGTTTTTTTTTTAACATGCAGTGTATAGTCTAATTTAAGGTAAGTAACAGCCCAAATGACATGATACTGACTTAAAAGCCCTTCTGTTGAATAATGCCTGTGTTCAGTTTTAGAATCTTTATGTAATAAATACATATGGGCTGAATACATAGATAATCATACTAGAAACAAACAGCAATGAAAACCATGATTAAAGAAGGAAGATCTTAGGACTTTGTACTATGAGAATATGAATCGGTTAAAGATAAATACACCCTTGAGCAATATGAAAATATAACAAAATAAACATTTTCAAAGCAATATTTAGCAGACCCTAAAGTTCATGAGTATGAAAAGATTTAAGAAGGATACATGTTATTAGTAAGTATTCTTACAGTGTTTCAAGCCATAAATTTTAATATCTTTTGGTAAGCCATAAAATTTAAATTCTATACAATACATCAAAATGAAGTCAAATACATAAATACATACACTTGTCCCTGCAGCCTAGGAAGTTACGGCATTAACCAGTTCTCACTTTACTGGCATAATGGCATAAATGTCCTTTACAATATCACAGTATTATAGATGAATTTGTCTAACTCTGGCAGATTTTTCTACAGGTTGATCATTTTTGGCCTGTGTAATACATAGCAATAAAAATGATGATTAGAAAAGGAAGTGAAATTTATCATGGCATAATTGTTTCATTAAGATGTTATATTGGAACTATAAAAACTCATTTTTTCAGCTAATACAGGAAATAGCACAATTTTCTTCTTTTCTGTTTTTCTTTCTAAAAAAATTTCATACATGTATATATTATATGTTTAAATATTCTTTCTCATCCACTGACTCTCTTTTCTCACTCCTCCTGGTTTCTCTAGACATTTTCAATTCTGCCTTCATATTCCATATATGATACAAGATATTATATATCTATATAAAATCTAGGGACTACACATAAGAGAAAACGTATCTGTCTTTCAGAGACTGTTGTACCTGCTTAGTATGGTTAACTCTGATGAAAGGTTCCTCAGAAGACGGAATTAAGAATGGCTGGTAAATGTTAAATGGTGAACATCTCTTGCAAACATAGACATGCCAATCAAAACTACATTAAAACTCAATTGACACCAGTAAGAATGGCAATAATTAAGCAAACAAATAGTGACGAAATGCTGCTGAGGACTGAAAGGGGTAAAGCATCAGTGGGGATGTGAACTAGCCCAAACTCTATGGAAATCGGCCTGAAGCATGACTCAGCTATACCACTGCATGGTATCTACCCTAAGGATATCTTTTCAACATATCATAAAGATAACAACACATTTTTTGACTAACTAGGAGTATGGAGAAACAAAGTTAAAACTGTATATTAGATCTAATTGACTTTGAGAAAACTAAAGACTGTCAACTAAATTCATTTCTCATGACATGAAACCAATAAATTTATTATTAGTAGGCATAAAAGTACCTCAAAGCATTTTACTATTATACTCCAAAAATTACTATTTATTATGCCTGATGTTAGTAGGCATAAATGTTTCTCAAAATACTTTAAACAAGAGCAAAAGGCAGTGAGATCATTTATTTTTTTAAAAACTTACATAAGATATAATCCTCATATATATGAACTGTTTGTTTGGGGGCACATGCTCTCTATAGGTTAGTTTAAATCTACCATCCACAATGTATACATATGATAAACATACATATCATATATATGCAATGTTTTAGTTTTAAGATATTTTTATCCTCCAACAAAGCATCTATTACTTATTCTTTTGATTCTGGACTTCGCAAATGCTAACCATTCTACCAATGAGCTAACCATCCAGCCCAGATTTTTCTTTGATATGCACAATCTTTCCACTTTGTACTTTCTGCAAATGTACATGATTCACCAGAGATGCCTATGGTTTGCTGAGGACTACCGTGATCATTGCACCGGGCATACATAGTAAAATGATTTCAGCCATGCTAACTAACAGTCTTATCATTTCCACCATAACTTATTACAGCAAGAGTACCTAAAGTTTACACTTTTGACAAATTTTTCATATACAATATTAACTTTAGTCTTCCTACTGTGCAAGAAGATGTCTAGATTTGTTCATCCTGCTTATCTGCATATTTGTTCTGACTTACTTCCCTCCATGTCCTCTTTTCTTATCCACAGTAACTAGTTAACCTCTCTCTGTTTCTATAGATTTAACTCTTTTGAGGGTCCACCAATAAGTGAGATCACGCAGTGTTCTGTCTCTAGGTTATTTCAGGTAGACTATATCCTCCATGTTCTCACAAATATCAGCTTTTCCTTTTCTGAAGGATGGGTGTCATTCTGTTGTCTGTATTTTTAATCCAAATATTCTAAATAAAATATTTATGCTATGATAGACACATTTAAAATGGCATTGTTAAAAATATTGATTTTTACAGGTTTTCCAGTGATAGAAAACTAAAAATGACCCTTTCCTTTCTAATTCTTCATCTTCTGAAACATAACCTGGAGGATTATTATAACTGACCTACTTACAGCAAATCATTTTAACATTTCACAGTCAATTACAATGTGAGTTTATTCTTTATTTAGTCACAGATGTAAAATTGATATATGAAGCATATTTTTCTGTAGTTAATATTGTTTGAGTCTTGGCTAGTTAGTTTTTCTTTAACTATCTTGGATGCAATCAAAATCATATTTATAGATTGGATGTAGTATTTGACGGAAAATAAAGTTAATCCTAAGGTTTAGGACCTTTGAAACTGAGTGGATGAGGTTGTTATTAGGATGAAGATGATGAACTGGGAGACTAAGAGCTTCAGCCAGGTAGTTAAAAGTCATATTTCATTCTAACATGCAAATCAGACTTAGACGTAGAAAAACCTAAGTAGCTGAAAAATACAAACATTAAAGAAGGGTATGTAAAGCCATGATGCTGGGTACGATTACAAGCAGTAAAACTGAAAAGAAAAGAAAAATAATTCAAGACCTGAGCCCAGAAATGACAAGAATACAGCAAATAGAATTGAGGTTGCAGTCAGCAGGGCAGAGTTTGCAGCAGCAAAAACAAACAAACAAACAAAAGCGGCTTAGAAGGGTGCAATGCTGAGAACCGCTATCATAAAAAGCTGGGGCTGTGCTGGACGGATCGGCTTAAAATTCCATGAAATAGGTTCACAAGAGAAATGGGAGGAGAGCAACATGAAGCTGTACAGGCATGGACTGGCGATTCTGCTAACAGCATAGCAAATGGAATGGAAACAAAAAAAGTGGGAGGGGGGAATATGACTTCTGTTCTAAATGCAAGGGAGAAATTACAGCATGTTACTGAAAGGCTACTTCTTAACGGGGTGAGAAAAGAGGAAAGAATGGAGAAGTTGTGGGAGGAGGTAAGATGAGAGGGAACCTAAAAACAGAAGCTGGTTTATTCCAGGCAGAGATGTTTGCCAAGTCAAGAAGACAGCAAGTATAGCTGAACAGAGAGGCACACACCTGTAATCGTACAGCTCAGGAAGTAGAGCCAGGAGAGGGGCTAGACTACTAGGTGCTCTCTAAGGTCTGGTCTCGAAAAAGAAGAGGCAAGACTCTCATGCAGGCTAAGACACTCTTACACCGGCAGTCTGGTCTCACTAGGTTAAGAGGCTTCACAAACTTTTATCTTTCCATGAAATGAGACATACAGTCATCACTGAGGATGCCTAGAGGGGGTTTTGCAATTCATTATTTCGAATGAATATAGAAACATTGCAGGAAAGAATTAAGTTTGTGTTACTGTGCCTGTTTATATCCTAGCTCGTGTTTCTGCTTCTAAAATGATATTCTGATCTGAACAGAGGCAGGCAGAGCTCATAGCAGCCTCTAGGAATGAAAGTCAGTCTGGAATTCAACACTCAATGTCACTCTCACTCACTCCGAGGCACCCTTACAGACCCTAACTAGGAATAACTGCATTTATCTAATACTTAGGCCCACAATAGTTAGTTGTTTTGGCATTAAACAGAATTCAGAAGATATTCTCATTTCCTTTAACTTTCCTTTACCATCTAGTATTCCTATCTAAATTTACCTTGTACAATAAAGTATTCAGGACGATTTTATTTTTTTATCAAAGTAATTCAGGAATCAGTTTGTCTCAGTAAATTTATGTTGACAAGGCCATAGTCAAACAAAACAGAAGATTTTGTCTTTGTCTTGCTATGGGACAAGATCAAATATTTAATGAAATAATGTCCAATTTAACATATAAGTCATCCGAAATCAGAATTTTATATACTATTACAGAGTGACGTATGTAAAATTTTAGTATGATAGCAATCAATAATATGTGCACTTGTTGAAAACTGAAATGAATAAAACTCGGCCTCTAAAGACACTTTTAGTAGAATACATCATTAAATGTTCTGTTTTCTTTTAATGGAAACTGCAAGCACATGAATTAAAAGTTAAAATCTTGCCAAAAGCCATACATTTATCTCCACAGCTAAAGGAAATCTGAAGAACAAGACTTCCAAACGATCATTTACACAGTTCCAAACCCAGCTAACTGTTTAATAGACTACACTTTCTTTTCACTGCTAGGGAGGAGTATTTTAAAAGCTCAGTATCTGGAGATCCTACCAAACAGGCCTTACATATGCGCAATGGAGCTAATTTACTCCTGAACACGCCTGCTAAGGCTCCATACTGGATTACAGTGCAGTGCATTTGCATATACAACAGAAACGAAAGACACTAATGGAGGCTTCACTTTCAAGAAGCAATAATGCAAACAAACTCACGTTTCATATGATGTTTTACTATTTTAAATTCTTGTCACTACATCAAAACAGTAATACTGGTTATCATATCACACACATTTCACGATATGGTTGCTCATCTTTCTTTTATTGGTACCTACTCCACACTCTTAATAACTATGAGAGAAACCCCAATTAAGGGTACTTTTATAAAAGTGAAGTTCCAAGAAGATTTTGACATTGGCTAAAATTGTATGACTAGTAGACTGCAAAACTAGGCTGAAACTCGTCTAACAGCATACCCGACTCTCACCACTGACGGTGTCAAGACACACTGAAATAGTGTGCTACTCCATAGCCAGAGTGCATCGTACACATGGCATGTGTTCTTCATGTGAGTTTGGCTTGTAGTAATTAGTAGGTGATTTGGCTGAATCAAAGCAATTCATCTCAGCCTTTCTTGTCTAAATTTGCATATCTCAGGATTACAACCATCCATAACTTAAAATAAAAAGCAAAATCTGACAAGGCTAAACTACAAAGTTCAAAATCATTTCATATAAATAATCACAAAAGATAAAACAATTTTGGAAATTATAGTAACAGTATGAACATGGGACACACAGTATCAACTTGCTCATGTTTCTACTGCCTAACTCTTACATGTTTTCTTTTAGTGACAAGTTTTTTAATTTGAAGAATTTTCAAGATATTAATTAAAAGTATCTTGCCCTCAATATATGATTATCTATAAATAATTGATTAATATGGCAGTTTGATAACCTTTATCTGAATTCTAAGTACTTTATTTCCAAACTAAAATTTATAAGTAATTCTACAGAGTTACAAGACAGGAGTCAGCAGGCACATGCACTACTAAGTTGAGTGTGACATGTCATTCTTATTTTGTCTTACTATTTTCTGCACTAATCTGAAAATGGAGTTGAAAATTCCTACTACCCCTGAAATTTTAGGAATTGATATCAGTAATAGAAGCCTAGATTCTCATGACTCTTGTGTTGATAAGCATTCAGGAACTTTGGGCTGTGTGGTTCAGAATTCTAAAGAGAAGACTGTCACTTTCCTCACTAATTCTCAGAGGCAGAATGAACATGTGCACAGAAATTCAGAGTATGTCTCCTCAAAAGGTAGAATTCAGAACCCTCCAATAAATAAAAAATGAAAAATTTCCAAACCCGAAATTTCTTCAAAATATTCCTCAAACAGAATTGTGCTTATATTATACACCTCAAGTGGCCTGTTCATACACCTAAATTATTTTACCCTATTATGTGGCATTTCTGCTAATTACTAATACCATATTCTGAATAATCTGGAGACCCTTCAATAAAAACAGTACTTTTACAATTATAAAATCAATATTATTTCCAAGGAATCAATCTGAATTCAAAGTTGAATATACTACCAATAAAAATAGTATTTATTACAATTTATTAATAAGTAATTTCTATGATGAACCACAGAACCCCAAACCTTTTTCTACTAAGACATATATTTTCCCTAAAATTAAAAATGTTATTCTATTTCCTAGATATTCATTATTAAACCATTGGACATGTAATATTAATATAGTATTACTTCTTAATTTTGTAATAAATTATATATATACTATATATACACACACACAAACTACAGAGACTAAATTAGTAACTAGGACAAATTCCACAATGTTAATTCGAACAACAAAATATTTTTACAAAAGTTGAAAGTAAGGATTTATAAACTAAAAAGGCAGTCCCAATCATAAGCCACCAAGAGCCGACTTTTTAGCAACCTCTTCTTTAGCTCTACAACTCTGAGCCTTCCAGGGCCTTCAACATGCCATCTGAGATGTATGCCAACCAAAGCCGTCACATATGGCATATCTACCTCATTATCACAGCTTGTGTTTTCATAAGTAGTGCTATTCTGTTTTTTAAACAAGATGTCAAGTACACAAACACAGCTAAAAATGGATAAAGAAACAAGATACCTTCTCTTTATCAAAATAGGTAACTCAGAAAAAAACTAATTTTGAATATTACTTTGAAGAAAACATGGATGAAAATAATGAGTCATATAACATATAAACACGAAATAGTTATTCTAAGGGAAGGTTTTGTTAAAAATACAAAGTTTAAAATTATTGCAAATAATACACACCATAAAAACTTTTATCAAAACAATGGTATTTGCAATAAAAATTTGACAGTCCTGACCCATATAATTCACCACTTCAAAAGCAAGGCATGCCATCATACTACATTATGAGAGCATGTCATAATGTGAAGAACAGGAACAGGAAAGAAATTTAAAGCTTCTTTAAAACATTGAATTAAACCTTGAGTTAAACAACTGGTATTATTGAATCTAAAATAGCACTTAAATAAAGATTACAAACTGAATATTTTTATTTTCAATTCCCATCTGGTGCTTAATGTCAATTCAGATGTTCAATTTTTAATGTTGTTCTATAAAAATAGGCAATAATTTCATGAATTTGTATAAAATTATAGATTTTAAACTGATTTCCAAGTGAGAAAGTGTCATTTTTCTTACAGTCATTTAAAAACCATTTGACATTGATAAACGTACCCATTAAGATTAATCTTTTATAAACTTTACTTACCAAGGACAACAATAGTAGTGCCAAATTTTGGTAATAAAATTCTAAACAGAACAAGGACATTACAGAAAAACCACAACAAATGAATAAATCAATTTTTATTTTCATTGTCTAACACTACTATTTCTGTAATATACTATGGCTTTGTTGTCTTAGGGGCATTTAATTCACACATTTAAAAAACAGGAAGCACGCATAAATGTATTATTGAGTAAATCACTAAATTTCATCACCCTAAACATTATTTGTAACTTTTCACCAGTCAAAAAAGTTAGACAGGACTATATAATCAAACAACTTATGAACTAAGGGAAATATTAACACAAACACAATTTTTGCTGTTGTGTATCAAGCAAGCCAATTAGAGAAACTAGCTGGTCAGTAATTTTAAACATATGTTGGAGGAGAGAGCCACTTGTTGCTTCCCTGCTGCTTAGCCCAGAAATAATCACACAAAAACTGTATTAATTATATCACTGCTTGGCCCATTAGTTCTAGTTTCTTATTGGCTAACTCTTACATATTCATTTAACCCATTTCTAGTAATCTGTGTATGGCCACGTGGCTGTGGCTTACTGGCTAAAATTCCAGTGTCTGTCTTCAGCAGGGCTCCATGGCATCTCTCTCTGACTCTGCCCTTCTTTCTCCCAGCATTCAGTTTAGTTTTCCCCGCCTACTTATCTTCTTCCCTGCTACTGGTCCAAAGCAGTATCTTTATTCATTGACGGTAATCACAGCATACAGAGGGATATCCCACATCAAACATGTGAATCTATAAGATCTATAAGTGCACGACTATCAAATACAGACCTGTCTCCAGAGCTTCACTGCATGCTTGCAAAACAGTTTTCATTGACATCTGTTTTTCTTGTTCTTAATTCCAAGTTGGCACATAATTACTTCATTAAAGACAATTTGCATTTCTTGACACCTCTTTTGTGTGCCCTGTTCCCTGACCATTGTCTTTCCTTTCTAAACAAATTCACCTCTGATTCTGCCTAGAGCTCTTAGACAGAAAACCAAGCTCTTAAATCTCAAAATGAATTCTGTTTTCAGACAACTTCAACAGTCCCTTAGCACAGGTTTTACAGAAAGAAATATTTATATTTTCACAGACAGATTTTAAATGGTAGTACCACTGTTAGTGACTGGATAGATACAACAGGTGTTATTTTGAAATTTTTACCTATATTTGTTTTTTATATGTCCTGCATTGCTTCTTACCCATACAGCTATCTACAGTGATTCCCCCAAACCACCAGTGCCACCCAGAAACAACCAACTCATAGTGTTTCTGCGCTCTAAATATGATACCCACTGGCAAAATCCAGTTCTTATGTAAGAAATGTAAAATTGTTCAGATTTCTAGATATCCCAGGATTTTCTTTCCATATTTTCATGTTTATGTATTTTCAGTCTCTTTGCTTCAAATGAGCCTCCTACCATTTTCCATCAAGAAAGTTAAAATCTAACCCTCTAACTCCAGTTAGCTTCTCATTGAAATTTAAAGACTCCTCCCAAGCCCTTTTAATGAAAGATGGAATTCAACTTCTCCACAGAAATCTCCCAGTAGAGAATTGCCGAACATTCCTACAGTCATACATTACTGATATGTGTTTTACAACCTTGTTTTATATCCCATTGGTTGAAAATAAGATCAACAAGCCATTGTATACTTAATTCCAACCCAAAGAAGGCACACAAATGTCCATCCACGTGTTAGACTATAAATAGCCTGAGATGAGAGGAGCAAGGGACTAACCAAGTAAAGTCATTTGATTGGAGTTTTAACCCACTATTCTACAGTAGCTTTTCTTGTTTTTTCTTAATATGTAAAAAAAATGTATTTAAAATTAGGCTACCTGTTAAATCTTAGCTGTTTCATTTGTTTATTGTGCCAAAAAGATGATTTAATGAATAGTGTTACATGTTCTTTAAATTTTAAATGTTGATAAATTATTAAAAGACTGAAATATTGCAAATTCACCTTTTCTTGGCTTTAAATTAAAAAAATTAGTGTACAATAATATCTTAATCATCAATTAAGTGTAAGTCCTAAGCAAATAAGCTATATTCTTTGATATAGCTGGTATATATAATTCTTCATTAGCAATAAAATAATCTGACCAGCATTATACAGTGATATTATAAATTCCCCCAACAAAACTACATATTAACTTCCTCCCTAAAGAAAGATAAGAACATATGAAATGACACCAAAATTACAATATTTAACACTCACATTTTTCATATTTCTTCATTTTATTACATTATTTAGCTAATAAAGATGATTTCCAAAGTATAATAAGAAAAATCACTTGGGGCCATGCAGTCTCAACTATAAAGTGGCAGAACTACATAATTTTACATGGTTCCTTTCAAACTCTTTGTTAAATATATCTAATTACTTTATGTTGCTTAAGTCAGCTTATATTAAAGGCAATTTCCATTTCAGACTTGGCTTTGAAGTGCTCTCGAGAATGATGGATGTCAGTCTCCTTCACACAAGACCACACTACATACCCAAAAGAAAGTAAGATGTTTCTCCCACACTCCACTCTTCTTTCTTAATCCTTGCCAATACCTGTTATATTAAAATCTGTTCTTCTTCCTGGAATTTCTGAGCTCAGTATTTAACTCTCCAGAAATGTAGATTTTGCTGACATGTGTACATATGGAAAGCACACATACCACACACACATTCCTCCAAAGTATGCTGAAAATGCCAAAAAATACTAAGGATGGATCACTTTCTAGATCTACCTGTGGGTACTATAGAAGCACTTCATTCAGGAAGGGCCTATCCAACCATATGTCTGTCTGTCCTTCGATCGATCCATCCATCCATCCATCCAACCATCCATCCAACCATCCATATTCACTTACATTTCTAGTATCATCAGTAATTAAAATACTGGCCTGCATGTTGATCACAACAGCCTGCGAGAGGGATGACAAAAATCCCCACCAATGGACCTTAATCTAAATAAACTTCTGATGAGTGAACACAATCACTAAGGTCTTTTGTTTAAATTTAAAGCGGCATAAGAGAAGTCGTCAAAACCACATTAATTTCTTAAATAACAATGTTAAAAATACTCCTTAAGCATACACCACAAGGAACGTGGCAGAAGAATGCTAATTGGCAGGAAAAGGGCCAAGTTAATGGATCTTTAAAAAAGAGAAGAATATTTCAATTTATAACTTATTGAGCTAACTTGAACTCACGTTCCTTTATACTTAATCATATTAATGTTCTTAATACTAATAATAAATCCTTTTTAAACCATTATGTTTACCTACTAAAACTTGAAACAGGGAAGTTTGTTTTTTTTTCTTTGTTTTTGTTTTTATAAAAATTTGCAAAAAGCATGAGCAGCTCACATAATCCTTGGAAGCAAAGCTTGACACAGAAAGTCAACATTATGTTTTAGTTTTGTTTGTTTTTTTAAACAATGTCAATACTAGTTTTGATAGGAAAAAGCTTTCCTTGAGCTAAGGAAAACTAGAAGCACAAAAGCCTTTACAAAGAAAGCAAGTAACTTCCCGCTTTAGAAGACTAGCAACCCTTACCATACTGCCATTCTCAAAGAATCCTACTGTAGGCAAACAGAAAACAGTTGGTCTAGATGGTCATTTATAATCTATGAAGTATCTTCTACTTAATGTTCATGAGGACAGGAAGCACTGCCACTAGACCTTATCAGGAATAAGCCAACTACAAAAATACTGCTCACAAGATAACCACACTGAGTTTTTAATCTGGGCTCTTTAAAATTTAGATGTAGTCATTTAAAACAAGGTGAAAGAAAAAGAACATATTTTCTCAGTCATATCTAAAAAGGAAGAAAGAGCGAAGTAAAACAGTGAAGTTCTGACTATAAGTCACTAGCAAATGGGAAAGCTTATTCCAGCATGGTTACTGCAGGCCTACACAGAGGACTTCATTACTTCGGACTTTCTCAGGTCTAACTCTAAGCTCTAAAGGACAGCCGGCCTAAGTTCTCCATTTTTCACCAGATTCCAAACACCACCATTGCCCCAAACCCTTGAAATAGAGAACTTTAAACTTATTACATTTATGATAAAGGCTCCACAAAATATGAACAATTCAACCCGAAATTTGCTGGCAATAACAAAGCACATTTTTTTTTTTTTTTTTTTTTTTTTTTACCTTGAAGCAATATGGGCCTAGATTCCTTTCAGGGAAAAAGGATGCTCTCCAGGAATCCCAGTAACAGAACAAACAGCTATCTACACCTGCACTCGTGGGAAGCATTTGCCACACAGATCAATTAGCAACAGAAGAGTCCAGAAAGACTACTCTCAGTGAAACCAAGATGGTTGGATTTTGTTTTTTAATTACTTTTAAACTTACTTTGATGATTTTCTTGATTGTCATTAGTATTAGAAAAACAGTCTCATTTAAAATAGATAAGGTAAAACAAGCCATGTGACACACTCTCCAAATAAATGCTCATTCGCCGGCAACATCTTTTGAAATAAACCGGCATTTAAAATGTGAAATTGACCGAAACTGAAAAACTATAGTTCTAAAATATTTGTTAGCAAATAAAGAAAATAAAACCAGGTCCTCTATATTGTTCTATGCTATGGAAATAGCTACACCATTCCTCCCTTCCATTTTTCCCCACAAAGAGCAGAGCTTAAAACGCAGTCAACCCCAATCTAATTCCAGAGCAGGGAAGTATTAATTTAGATGAAGACCACTTTCCTTCGGAGCACACTGAATCAGCACTTATCACAACACAGGGTTTGAAATCTCAGTTCTTGAGAGTGAGCGAAAATCCTCCCTACGAATTGCATTATGCGGCCTTCAAAGTCAAACCAGAGTCAAAAATCTGCAAATGGAAGGAGGCCTTATTTCTCGAAACTTCAGAGAAAGTTATGTGGAGAATTTCAAAAGAAAAATAATATCCTCTAAAATAAAAAAAATTGCTGAGTTCTCAGAAAATTCTACTAAAAATACAGATAATACTAAGCAGCAAAACGGAAAGTATGTCCACAAGTAAGAAAAAAATAACAATAATTTTAAATATGTGCTGAGTAAAAGTAATTCAAGAATGGCCAAAAATGTATTTTCCACAGCAAATAATCCCACCTGAATCATCTTGCTCTTAACAAACTCAGGAGGCTTTCATTTCCTACCTGGTCCTGTCAATGATGCTGACAGGCCCTGCAGGAAGCAGCAGCAGATCAACGATGAAATGCACAGTTTGTGCACGGTCAAGATCTGTCATGGAATGATGTCCATAGCATAACTGAAATACCCAAATACTGAAATCATCTAAAATGTTATCAGCAAAAAAAAAAAAAGATAGTATTCTTTTTGCTTTGCAGTCTTAAGATGTTTACTCTTTCTCTGTGTTCATCAAATCCTTGAAAATCAAGAAGTAAGTGTGTAAAGTGATCAGGTGTCAAAAACTAACAGTTGATGCAATCAAAATTGAGAAAAGAATGTTGGTGGAAAAAAATGAATGGTATATTTGATCCGTGTAAATTCAAAACCTTATCATTCCTGAGTATCAACAAGTTACAGTCATATTAGAAAACCAACAGAAAGTTTGGGGACAAGCTCCTCCCTATGTTCTTTATGAGTTTTTCTTTTCTTTCTGTATTTGTATTTCCACTGCTTTTAACTGTAACAGTACCTTCGCAGAATCTGTGTGGATGTTAGAACTGTTTTCCATTCAGAGGCCTAGGGAGGAACAGGACGGTAATAAGATATTGACATTTACTAATATGTGTGAAAGCCCACCAGAAATTTTTATGGATAATATGTAGCATATGTAAATCAGTACCTCAGACAGATTAAAGACTTTAAAAATAAATAAATAAATGACAGACAATTGTCTTCACTTTTTAGAGGTGTGGATTTTAGTTTTCTTATAGTGCAATGTGGTACAAAACTATTTCTGCAGAACTCTGATATTTAGATATGACACTTTACAGGTGTAAAATATCTTACGCTTGTCTTGTTGGAGCATTTCAAAGTACTTTGTAAAAGTACCTTTCCTAATGCCCTCAAAACATAAAAGATGTGTCTGAAGTTTACTTGTGCGAACTTATGAATAAATAGTCAAGTGTTAACCTAAGATAATAATTTTAAAATGATTATTTTTTTCTAAGGACAAGGTTTTCCACTCACCCATGGTTTAAAGATGCATTTGCTGAATTAGGAAGTTAAATGCACCTATTTATTTTTGTCTGGACACCTAAAGAAAGCGTGGATCCTTTTTTTTTTCCTTTTTTGAATTCCATTAGATCATTGGAAAATCTTTTCACTTACAAACATTTTTCTATTAAAGGTGTGAGAATGCTGTATCTTTAAAAATGAAGAAGATGGGGACTCCAACGGCATGATCATAAAAAATATTGAAAACTATTGCTTCATTTCTCGAGTGCTGCGATCTGTGCCCTGACACTTGGGTCTCTGAGGGTCAGGTTAATTAAGCCGCACCGCAGCTGCAATGCACTGTGAGCCGTCCACTGCTGAGGTTCCCACCAGTCCGCTGCAATTACCTGTAGTGTTCCAGCACCGGACAAGTGACAACCAACCAGGTCTCTCCAGCCACTTGTTCCCTCTGGTCTACTGATAAATGTTAGCGCAAACCAACCCCTTTCTGAAAAGAGTGCAGAGCGGAATGCACCTGCTGCAAGCTGCAGTGATGAGCCCCAGAGAGATGTTTGTCAGTCAGATCTCCACAGATGTTGTTTAACTTGCTGCTAGAGCTGTATCCAAAGATGGAAATGAGATGGCAATCAAGCACGAATCCCCACCACCTTCCCTCCAGCTTTACACTGAGAACTGCACTTGCTCCTGAGGCTTGGGCTTTAAAGCTTGACTAAACAAAAAGCAGCTACGACTGAACCCCATAGTTTGATAAAAGAGGCTGAAGTTTAAATTACAGGTGGTATAATGTGCTCGATAAATGATACTTGCATAAGCTAAATTAAAATAATCATCTTATTGGCTACATCAAAATAAGTAATTGTAATGATATGCAAGTGGTTGACTGGTGGTTTATTGTCAGGGGTTTCCTGCGATACCACAAATTACTTAGCATTTCTAGGCCATGGATCATCTTTTCTTCCTGGTATATTAATAAGAACCATCCTCAAAACACATATTCAACTATTTCACCAATGCTATTCACTGTTTCAGAAATCATGTGCCATGCTGTCTGCAAGGTAATATTGGATTATGCCTTATAAAGTCACATATTTCTAACGAGCTGTTTCTAAAATGGGAGAAGGCTTAAACAACACATTTTAAAGTGACATTGTGCCATAAAACTCATAAAAACATCAATACTATAAGCTAAAGATTTTTAACAGTTTGTTAATTGAGTGGTAGAAGATCCGATGTCAAATGAAATTAAAGTGAACAGATAAAGAAGACACCTAAGGCATGTTATGCTAATTCATATTTCTAGAAGCCCCCAGCCTCAAAGTGTTTGCACTCATGAGATAGTATAAAAAGAATTACTGTATGTTCATAAATATTATAGCATACCAATAATATTCTTTCACGTGTAAAGAATTCCTACTGTTAAAATATGAAAATAACGTATTAAAAATGGAATAAAGCAAAGTTGCAAGCAATATTATTGTCTATGTGAACAGTATGTTTACCTTACCTAAGGATTTGGAAAGGTGAAATATGAAGTGACCCACAACAGTAGATACTATATCAAACATAAACATCAAAACTTTAAGACGATAGAGAAAAATACTTCCCACACAGCAGCTCTCTGGTACCAATGAAATCAGAACAGCAGAGAGTGGTAACCATATTACACCAACCAACAAGTTCTGAGAGCAAAAGGATTTATTTTCTCTGTGTGTTACCATTCTATCAATGCATTGATCTTGCGTTAAAATGCGTATCAATAAATTTCTAAGACATTTTGAAACTGAGATCAAAGAAAAACGTATGGCTTGTAACTCTGAAGAAGCTGTGAGAAAAATGATATCCACAAGGTATTCATTACTGATATCACCATAATATTTTTCCCTCAAAAGTATAAACAAAACATCTACTTTAAAATTTATTTTCTCAGTATATGTACATATATACACACACATATATATATTTCTTACATATTTTCAACCCTAAGAGTTAAATAAACAACTGTATTTTACCCATGTCAAAACAAAAATGGTGCAATGCAGTTTCTTCACTAAAAGAATTTTAACTTACAGTCTGCTTTTTCACTATTAAAAATAAGTAAGTGGATAAATGACTTCTAATTTTTCTTTTAAAAAAATCACCTTAATTGGATATCACTGAAGTCATAATTTGATGAACCTAGAAGCAACATATTCAAATTTTTAATTTAATGTAAAAAGAAATACTTTATATTAAAAATGATTCTGTTTTATAAGCATATATAGTAAAACAATATAGAATACACAGGAATAGATTCCAACATTATAGTAAAAGAGTCCTGTTTGATTGGCACATGGGATGTCTCCAGTGCCAAAGAACAGAAACAGATTAAGGGGTAGGTATTCTAATACTCAAGGCACACATGAAAATATTTATATTCTTTACTATTCCCAACAAATAATGAATGTATTCAATACGTTTCCTTAATAACAAACTTGAACCCTGTATTAAATTTTAACAGATAAAAATCAATCTATTAATGAAAATAAAACATCTTCAGATGACAGGCAAAGGAATTAGAAAGCAACACTAACCACCCTTCTGAGGATGGAGACAGTAATTCAACCTCTACAGCGAGAAAACTGCTTTTTACCACAAGCAGCTCTACGTAACCTACTTACAAAAGAATACATAAATAAGTCAAATTAGATTTCTTTAATCAAGTTAGGAAAAAAACTACATTCCTAAACCACCAATGGAAAGTCTGTATCCTGTAAGATTAAATCTGAGGAAATCAATATGTAGAAGGAATCTATAGAACACAAAGTAAAATCTACTTGTAGATCATTTTCTTCTGATTCCAGTGATTGAAATGCACTTCTCAACTACGCACTATACAGTTCCCCTGGTCACTTCATATGTGGCACACTGAAATACGTACAATATATATCTGTGCAAACTTTAAATTTATACAATTTATTTTGTCGTCTTCAATTTGACTAAAGCTTAGAAATCACCAGTCAGAAATGTAGGGTTGCTTTCCGATATGGCAAAGACACAATCTGACCAAAAAGACAAACACACCTATAGAAATCATATTAGCTATGAATTTCAGTATGTGTCCATCATTTGAGTTGAGGTGTATTAAAATGTTCTAAAGGTTAACTGCAATCTGCGTTAACCCTACTAGAGAAAGTTTTGAAAATTACATAAGTATTTTTACTAAATGCTTAGCAATACACTTACATTTGATTTCAAATGTTAGGTAATCTGAGTAAATTCAGTAGTTTCTACAACTGAAATGCAATTTTACCCCAAATATACTCTAATCAAACAAGAATCAGAAAAATGCTTCGCTGAAATAAACCCAGGAACATTCATTTTGGCAAAACACGGCAATCATAAATACATGTTAATGTGCCTATGGTTGTATTTATCTGAGAGACATAAATATGGGCAGCTAAATCACTGCAAAAGTCTATAGGACATTCTTTGGAACTAACTCAATGGTAGGAATCACGGTTTATAATTTAGTTCATCTGGGAATGTGCACAGTGTCTGTCATGTATAAGAAGGACAGAAACAAAACCTCAAAGGCTTTTAGACTGACGACTGCTGAGACCCTAGATAATTTTACAGGTTCTAGTCAAGTGTGAACAGAAAGCACAGGAAAATAAGTCTATCTGAATACTGTAGATGTGTTGGCCCAAAGAGCTAATTGTTGAATTCAAATCACATTTTCAAACAAACTATTGAGAATTCGTAAATCTATAGGGATTTGTCTTTTCCTTAAAACTGTATCGTAGTATATATTGCCTCCCACCTGTTAAGAGGCCAAGAAGAAGCCACCCTTTAGCAGATGCTGTAACTCGTACTTGATCAGGTTACGTCACTACACTTACAAGATTTTATTCAAAGCATTGCAGCTTCACATTTCCCCCCTCCCAAAACAATCTTGATACATATATCTATAAAGAACATCTTCAAACCACAAATAAAATAAGTAATTTCCAGGTAACAAGAAAAAAGATGTGAAAATAAGTGAACCAGAAACAAAAGATCTATTTCTTAGTGCACCCTTTCCAACACACAGAAAATAAACTGCATTCAAATGAAAGGGCATTTAATTTGGTATTTGGAATATCCTGGCTAAACATCAATTTTCTGTAACACCCCTCCATATCTCACAGTACCTCATGTATAATGCAGAGAAGCCTTTTCATTCTCGTCTACTGATAGAGTCTTTAATTTGCCACAGCAGCTCTTCCTAGAACTATCATGCTATTAATTCTGCAATCAAGCTCTTTTGAGTGCTTTTATTTCAACTAAGTATTTTCACCATTCCACACTGATTTTTTTATTATAATATACCTGTTCAATGCACCAGCATGAATATGCTAAACTTCCCGACCGCATCAGGAAAGTTTCCTAGACAAGGAGAGGCACCGACAAACTTTAGAGGGCCCCAGTATCTAACAGGTTACGTGTTAGTTTAATAAACGGCATCTTTCCAAAAAGTACTGTGTTCAACTAGTACAGCATCAGACATTCCAAAATCTTCTCCAGTAAAGGGTCGGTCTCTACCGCAAATGATCAGCTGTGAAAAAGAAGTCCTCCTAGGATGGAGCCAGTGTCATGCCAGTGTGTGCTGTACGAAGGAGCTGCTGGTGAATTAATCTATGAAACACAACTGCTTTCTTTTCCATCAGGAAAAAAGAATAATCAGTATAGCTCACCTCAGCACTGAATTAATATTTTTTACAGTCATCAAATTAAAACAACCTCCCGAAATTACCGAGGGCTAGATCTAAGTCAAGCAAACAAGCTAATGGTATTTCATCTGGGGTTGCACTACTCCACTGTGATTCCATTACTTAAAACACATACATTGAGTAACAGAACTAAGGAGGGGGGAAAAAGGATGAACATGAAGAACTGTGTGACACAAAGGGAGGGAGCCCCAAAGTAAAACAAACCAGAGCAAAAAAGATAAAAAGCAAAATCCCCACATCAACCTGGGGAACCTGCCGCAATCCAGCAGGTTACTGAACCACACTGTAAAGTATTTCAATCAAATATGGCTCTCAACACATACCCTAAAATACTATTTTACTTCTTGCATGGCGGTGGAGGAAATTTCGTATCCCGATTACATTACTGGAGTATTTTAAATATCTGGAGAGACAGCCCTTGTCCTCTTTCCTTCATCCAAGGCCAGCAAACAAAGCAATGAAGCAGAAAGAGGAAGATAATGGATTCAGAAGTAAATGGTCCATTCTTTAAGAAGCCTCCCTACCCCCTCCTCTGAATTCACTCCTAACTAATTGACATTACAATGATGTCTGTAAACTTCTGAAGCACCACATCCCCTCATGCCAACTGCCCAGGTTTCTAGCTCTAATTTTAAGTTTTTGTGCTAACAATTAGCATTCCGAAACACCCAGAGAATTCTATTGCAATTACTCTAAATCACATACACAGTGTATCAATTAATGGTTAAAAGAAACACGAACAACAATGAAAATAAGCTGAAAAATTTTTCCACAATGGATGCTAAAGTAGTAACATTCAAATCTCCACCATTTAAATTTTTCTTTAAGACAACACACAGCACAAGTAGATATTCCATGTTTTTCCGTGGGGATTCATCAAACAATTTCTTCAGCATTTCACCTACCTGGATAAAAATCTTTGGACTTCGACAGCTTGATAGTGGCTCCAGTTTCTTTTTGCAATTGAACAATTGTCTGTCCTCCCTTCCCAATTATAGATCCAGCAGCATAACTAGGTATGAGAACCTTTAGAAAGTACTGGCCGTCTTCTGAAAAATGCAAAGAAATACATTGGATTAACATGATCATTTTAAACTTTGAATCCCAATCCACCCTCCAGAGAGACAACAGCAACTAAAGCAATGGGCAGATAGCTGCAGAAAACAGCAGTTAAAAATGCTTAAGGAACGAAAACCACCAATTACCCTGAAAACCAAGTATTTACAAAAGCCTTTCCAGTTTTCAAGATTCACATGCTCTAACAATTTGCAACACTGTAGAAACTGATGAGTAAATTCCAGTTGTTACTCCAAACCTGAAAGTCTTCCAAATTTGTCGTTACTATGGCAAAATGAAAGAAACTGACCCTTTAACAAAACTTCAGAGATTTAGAAGATGACAAACCTTCACTTAGCATGCTGAAGATGAGAAAAAAATCCAACACTGTAAAGAGTGATCCGCTAAATTTTTCTATCATAGCAAGCATAAAAGACTACAATTAATCATTGACTATATCCGACTTTAAGTATACAAAACAACCATCTTCCTGCAAAATAGTCCACCCAAACTGTAGGGTTTATTCTAAGCCTTGAGAAACTGCGGGGGTGGGAGGGGGAGCCTCAGTCTGGTGGACTGAGAATCTAAGTAATCCTGATGTATTTCCGTAGCACTTCCAAGTCTACTATGATCTCGTCTAAGCTCATTAATTAAAAGACCTTACGAAGAATCTCGCCAATACTAAAAAGCTTAGGAGTTATTTATCCTAAATACACTCCAAAGTGACCAAACAGATAGTGCCCCCTCTCCAAAAGAACCGTAAAACGGAGAGGGGGGTCGATGAGCCATGAAAAAGAAAAACGAAACGTTTCAGAAAATAAAAGCCAACTCCATAAACTTTAGTTCCCGTCAACCTGATCACGTCTTAAATAGGAAACTTCTCGGTAAATCCAGCTCTTTACTGTGAACGAGTATTCCGAATTTTGCGATGTGCCACTCACAAGACCCCCATCCATTTCTAACGTAAGGGCTGGAGATAAATTCACCTCTGCTTCGATGCATTGGATGCATTGTTAAGATGATTCCAGTGCAAATGAAGAAGCGATAGCGGTCCCGTTATAACTCATCTTCCGAGGAAGCGCAGGATGTTAACTAACAAGTCACCGTACCAGACACCCCCCTCGTATGCATACCCTTGAAGACAAATCAATGCGATATTTGTACCGACCATGTAAGTGCGCTCAGGGCATGCACTCATCAAGATTTTGCATTACTACTTGTGGCCCAGAGCAAGGGGATGGACAGAGGCAAAAGTCTCCGGTGCCCCCAGCATCTGGAAGCCGCTACCCGAGTGCCATTTATTTATTTATTTGATCAGACTGTTAAATGCAGCGCGCATCTTCGGGCGGCCATCACCTCTCGCGGGGGGCGGCCTCGGGAGCGGACCCTGTCGCCGGGGCCAGCACCGGCTGGGGCGAGCGGGTCGGCTCGGAACCCCGGGTCGCCATCTTGATGAGACGGGGCCGGGGCAGGTGCAGGGGAGGGGGCGCGGGACGGCCGGCGGCGGCGGCGGCCACGGCGCGGGAGGGCGGCGGGGACGGGGCGGGAGGCGGAAGCGATACCCACCGCCCGTGTTGGTCCTCTTGGTGCTGCCGGCTTCAGGGGGCGCTTCTAGCGGCCTTTTCCGCGAGTCCGGCGGGTCCAGATCTATGGGAACCCCCGTATGGGTCCCGTTCTGCTGGATGGGAGCTGCCGCCATCATGCTTGCAGTTCCTGCCGCTGCACCGGGAGAAGCGGCTCCCTTTTGTTTTGGCTTTTTTTTTTCTCTGTCTCTCTCTTTTCTTTTCTTTCTTTTTTTTTTTTTTTTGCGTTTGGGGTTGCTAAGGTTTTTTTTTTTTTCTTTAATCGGATCAATAGCAGTCTGAGGCGGCGAGCAGTGTGGCTGATGTGCTCACTGGGGAGGGGGCAGGGCGCGGAGCAGCTGCAGTGCAGTGTCGGCTAGGAGCGGGAATGGAGGGGGTGTGGGAGCCGGAGGGTGAAGAAGGAGAAGAAAGCGGCGGGCAGAGCGGGAGTGAATGAGCGGAGGAGGCGCGGGCGGGCGGCCGGGAGGAGGGCGAGTGAATGAGCGGGAGGAGGAGGAGCGGCGGCGGGCGGCCGGAGCGGCGGACCCGGCTAACGCGGCGCTCGCTCCCGCTGCTGCCGCCGCCGCCGCTGCTTGGGCGCGTGTGCCGCCTGCGCTGCTCCGCGCCGCTGCCGCCCGCCCGCGCTCATCGTGTCTCCCGCGTGTGGGGGGCGGCGGGCGGGCGGGGGCCGCGAGGGGCCGCGACTCCCACACGCGCCGCCGCGCGGGGCCGGCCTCCGCGCCGGAGTCTCCGCCTGCGGGGTCGCGGGCGGGCGGGCGGGCGGGAGCGCGCGCGCGGGGCGGCGAGCGAGCGAGCGGGCGGGCGGGGGCGCGCGCGGGGCCGGCGGGGGCGCGGAGCCGGCCGGGGCGCTCCCGCGGGGAGGCGGGGTGAAAGGTCGCGGGGGCCCAGGCAACACGGCTCAGGCAAACGTCAGCGGCTTGCCGCGGAAACCGAGGGGGTCCACGAAACGCGCTAGGCGGGGGGGCGGGGCCTGGTGCGGGGAGTGACGGCGGCGCCAGCCAATGACAGGCGAGAGACGGAGGCGGGCGGGATCCTGTTCCAGCTGGGACTCGGTGGTGACAGTTCGGGCTAGTCCGGGAAGGGCGTCTGAGTGACCGCGGGGAGGGGTGGACGGCTGGGGCAGGGGAGCCGAAGCCCAGCTGGGACGCGGGGAGTGGGGCAAAAGGCTTTCCTTAGCATCTCCGGGAAGGCGGTTTTCTAAGGGAGGTGTCACCAGAGGGTTTCTTTCTCGCACCCCTACGACACCGTCGGGGACTTAGGCGTTCTTGGCGCCTTAGGTGCTTTCGAGAGCACGCCCGGATATAAATAAATAAAGCGAGATGTGATCTCTACGCAGACCCGGGAGGCAAATCAAAGAGGCAAGAGCTGAGGGTGTAGCAGCCTCAGACTGCGCGATTGCAGGCATCTGAGTACCCACGATGTGCGTAGCTTCAGGCGGCTTCAGGAACCTCAGCTTCCTCGGGTGTGTGTGGGGGGCGGGGGGAGCGATGTAGCGATGCTAGCATCCACAAAGACCTTAGGTTACTTAATCAAGTCCTTTCTTTTATAGGTGAGGAAAGTGACTCGGAGAATGTTTTGTTCTAGGTCATGCATCAAGTTAGTAGATTAATTAGATCCTGATGCTAGGTACCCAGGTTAGGGGAAAAGCCCAAGCCTCTGAAAAACTGACTTCAAACCCACCCAAGCTGTTCTGACAGTGTGCCACGGGGGAAAAAAAATCCTAACGTGTTGTCACTTATTAAATGTTTCCCACTAGACGTGCTATTCATTGCACTCGGTACAGCCTGTAGTAGTACTGTCCCGTTTTGTGAGGCAGTTTTATTTTGAATGTTAGTAATTTATCCAAAGTCACCTAGTATTAAGAACCAGCATGCTACTAATTCAATCTTGGGTTTTTCAGACTGGAAACTTTGTCATCCTGAGTACTGATGGCTGTTTTTAGAACCTCCGGTTATTTCCTGTTTAAAACATGGATTAAAACTCTGGACTCCCTTAATTCTTAGACGCCATAATTGTGGTATATGTTCTCAGATGCACAATATCAGGCACATATTCACCCGACTGCTAGAAAAGAGATAATTCTTCATACTCTTCTGCCAGAGAGCCTCACTTAAAAGAGGGCTAAGCTAACATAAAAGGGACTTCAGTGTGATTATGTGGTAGCCTAACAAAGAATGTGCTGCATGCATCTGGTGCAGGGAGGAGAAAAAATCAATCAGATAGATTGAAAGGAGGACTGGAAAAGAATACTAAACCTACTCCTGACTCACTGCTGGAAGCACCATGTAGGAGGCATGGGGATTTCAGGTGCTTTTGCAGTGAGTGATGCAAGCGATGGAGGAGGAAGAGAACAAGGACTCTTGTGGGGCTCATGGTTCATCAGAAGTGTGAAAAACACATTTGTCTCGAATAACAAAGATGGGCTGAGGGCTAAAAAGAACAGGAAGCATGTAAGTCTTATGTTTATAATGGTCCATGACCAAAAATCCAGAATTTCTATAATGTGTTAAAAAAAAAACGTGATATGCTTTTATGACCCAAACAGAGTGTTTATTTTTTAAAAAAAATGGATAAAATTATGGAGCTGGGGTGAAGAAAAACAGTGTTTGAAATAAGTATGTGGTAGTCAAGGTAACAAGTGTCAGATGCAAGCTATTGTGCAAGTGGTGTTCCATGACATGTGCACAAATATGTGAGGACTGTTTTAAATGGGAACTCAGAAAAATCTGGTTGTTTGGAGGCAGTGAAAATGACAGATGATGAACAAGAAAGGATAGCTCTAGATACCTTAAACAATGGCAGCACATTCGGTAGAGGGGAGCATTGAACGTGCGAAAGCTTAGAAATGAACAGAATTCTAAACTACAAAATTTCTGAAGTAGGTTATAAAGTATTCACCATTGCTATGTGAAAATGGGCTCTCTGAGTTTCTATATGTTTGTCTTAGTTGGGGTTTCTTTTGCTGGATTGATATAACCAAACCGGCCCGGGGGATGAGCGGGTTTATTTGTTTACACTTCCATGTCATTGTTCATCAGGAAGGACGTCACGATAGGAACTCAGACAGGACAGGATCCTGGAGGTAGGCCATGGAGGGATGCGGATTACTGCCTTGCTCACATGGCTTGCTCAGCCTGCTTTCTTATAGAACCCAGGACCATCCAGCAAGAGATGGTATCACCCACAATGGGTTGGTCCCTCCCACAGTGAACACTAAGATCTTGAGGAGGAGCCATTTTCTCAATTGAGATCCCCTCCTCTCTGGTCACTCTAGTTAGTGTCAAGTTGACATAAAACTAACCAGTGTAGTGCTTATGGAGGTAGAGCCATGCTATATTCTTATGGTAGTCATTTGACCCTTATTACTCTCTTTGGATTTATTAGTTATTCTACTTGTCACTCAGTAGAAACCAGTCACTCAAGATGAGATTTATAACATGAAGACTAAGATACTGAAATCTGGCTAGAAATGAGGATTATTAGCTACAAACTAATTGTTGAAGTTTATTACAAGGTTTAGCTAAATCACGTACCATTTCTCAGTATAGATTATGCATTACTATGTTTTAAATAATACTTCACACCCTTCATATTATATATGTCTCTAAAAATCCTGTTAAAACAGAAATAAAATGTGCATATTACCTATTGTCTGCTTTTTGCGTCACCTCAAAAAAAATTTTTTAAAGACCAGGTGGTGGTGGTGATGCACTCCATTAATCCCAGCACTCAGGAAGCAGAGGGAGGTGGATCTCTATGAGTTCGAGGTCATCTTGGTCTACAGAAACAAAAATTTCCAATTTATTAATACTCAGTATGATAGACCTTTTATGCTCCAAATAAGCTGCAAAAACATTTCAAAAATGTGATAAGGTATTTAACCTTCTCTTAAAAGAAAATTTTGTTTCGAATTAAGCTAGCAATTGAGACCTGCTCACTTAATAATGTTTTCTAACATGTTAAGACACAGTAAAAGAAGTATGTTTTCATTGCTAATTAGTTGTGTTGTGAATATAAGTGATTATGACAGAATAATATATTAATGTGAAAAACAAAATTCATTTATTTGTATTGGGAGCAGAAAAAATCTTGGGAGCATTCCTTGTTTATTTGTTTCAGTTTGAATGACGAAGATATCAGCCTTTGTTAACAATAGCAATGGCTTCTTTTCCAAAGAAAATACAGATAGTTTACAACCACAGATAACCCTAAACGCACTTACTTGTTTTCATGCCTGGGCCCTATCAACAATCATTATCTACCTGAATATCTCCTCATCTGATGCTATGGGAAAGGCTTTCAGAATCTGTATCCCGTCAGAAGACGATCCTGAGTTCAGGCTGTGAGCACACTGCATACAGTGTTTATTGCAAGTAAAACAAGGAAGGGACGAAAGGCAGTTGAAGGATAAATACCAAACAGGCTATTCTACTCTCACTAAGCTTCCTGGGGTCCAGTTTTTAAAAATAAAGTACAATACTACTATCTTATTATGTACAGAAATCTGGGTATATGAACACGCCCCCTTACCATGGAGTAATAATAGTCATTGGGGGCCATTGAGTACACCCTGATCAGATTGCTAGATTGAAGGCTTTCTAGTGACAGGAGTGTTCTGACTGTACATGGGCTGGGAATGGTGGGAATTAGCAACTATACGTAGAGGAATATCAGCCTCTGTGCGTTGTGGAAAACCAGGCCATGTACACTAAAAAAGGAAAGAAGGAGATTACCAGTTTCTCACAAGTATCAGTAAAAATTTTGGAAAAAAAGAAAGATGAGAAAACTGTCTTTCACTATAAAACCTTGATAGGCAACAAATGTCATGGGTATGAAAGACTGTAGAGTCTTACAGTCCAAAAAAGCAGAGAATTATAATTTCCACTCTCAAATTATTATTATTATGTGATTACAGGTAGTGAATCATTTGGGTTGTTTTCTGTGTACATTTTTAGTTTTTTAGATGCGAGTCATGAATAATTGACGGATGTGTCCTAACTTTTTTTCATTAAAATTCCCAAAAGAAATAAGAGTGAATACATACTCGAGGAATATAACACATATCCTAAATCTCTTATGACAAGTTCTACAAATAGATACAGAGTGACATGAACCTGGGAGCCAGATGTGGGGGGGGGGAGTCATGGGAGGAGTAGGGGGGAGTGGGTATGATAAAATATATTGTACTCAAGAAATTCTCAAAAATACATAAGATTATAAATTAAAATGGTTTACTGAAACCTAAGCATCTCTTTTGTCTATGTGTTTTATTACATAAATTCACTGTCAGAAGGTAAGTTGTTAATTGTTTTGAGTTTTTTTAGTTAATTGTTTTATGAAAGTTCACACCAATTTATATGGAAATGAAAACATATTCTTCATATTAGTCTACATTCTCCACATCTAAATATTCCAGCTTCCAATGGTATCCTGATGAATGAAAAAAATGTAGCAGTAGTTAAAACAATCTCTTAACACATATATTTAATGTTATACATTTCAATTATACTTATTCACTGAATATAAATATTACATATGATATTCATAATGTATAGTAATCAATTCAGAATAATCAAAATCTCCTTTAACAATTCTCTTTTTGTTGGGAAACTTTGAACTTTTTCTTTCTAATTGTTTATGAAATCTCTAAGTAGTAAGCTGTAGTTGCTCTCTTAGGCTATCGAAGTCTAAGATACCTAGTCTGGTGCTATATTGCTGTCTGTTGACCATCACCTATTCCTTGTAACTTAGCTTCTGCTATTAGTTTACTTATAAGAAATAAACATTTTCTGAATCCGCATATAGTGTAAACACCATTTAAGTTCATGAGCCTTGCTTCCTTACTATCTTCCGGTTCCATCTAGGTTCCAACATATGGAAGGCTTTCCTGAGTTTTGAGGCAGGATTATCCTCTGTCCTTCATGTGCATCAGTTTTTCCTTATCCATTATCAGTGAATCAATGTCCACTGAGTCCAAAAATCCTAAATTTTTTTAACATTATGTTGCTTTGTTCTGCAATAGATTGTTAATTTTTAAATATCTTCTAACTTATGAAATGCATCTTTCTTCACTTAACTTTCAAGGTAATAAATCTAAACTAAGACGTCCCAGCATAATAAAAATAATCTGTGACTAAGAAAAACAATAATCAACAAGTATTACTACAATGCATGCGTAAAATAACAGTATCCATACATTCTCTACCCTGACAAGGATGACTGTAACCTCCCACTTGCTCAAGGTAACCCTGGATGCTATATGTGCCAGGGCAGCTGTCAGTGTTCTCAGAACTGACCCAATTTAGATATTAAGATCTATGATGAAGCAAATAATACAAACTTCTGTTTTGTTTTGTCCAATTATAAGTGATGAGATCTTTTTGGTTATCTTATGTTGACAAGTTCTCTCTGCTTCCAGCAGCACTGTGGTCAAGTCCTGTGCATGACACAGTCTTTCTTTTTTGTTTCTCCACTTGTTCTAAAGCCAGAGATCCAAAGGGAAGTAGAAGTTAACAGAAAAAAACTGTAAGGATTTATAAATTTTAATTGAAAACAACCTTTCTGATACAATGATTGCCTCCACAAGTATGGCACATAGCGAGATATGAATTGGAGAAATAATAAATGAGCTATATTAATGAATATGGCTGCAAATGACGAATAGCAGTCTCATGTCTAACACCAGAAGATAAAGCATGGAATGTATTATTCAGTCCCCTAACAGTTTTCTATATCCTGCCACTAAGATAAGTGACAGTGCTTGACTTCTAGACAAGCTTTTAGTGTCTTCACTCAAGATCTCTTTCCAAGTGGCCTCATAGTTACACTCTGCCATGGAAGCCAAATGATAAAGTTTTATTTGCCTTTAATAATTCCACTTGCAATAATTCCACTTGCAAGTTTAAGAAACTAGCATATTAATATATTAAAAATATATCCTCCTAACCATTTTTGGATTCTGTTTTGATATTAAAGTTTTGGTTTCATCATGTAAGCATTGATAGGATGCAGTAAGTGTCTCATTGATTTCATGTAATTTTATACCATTTAGTGCAAAAAACTTTAGAGAGGTGCATTATATACAGATGATTATTTGCAAGTGAATACAGAAAGATATTATTTATAGCCTACAATGACCTCAGATTTGATCTAAGGTGTTTAAGAAAGCATCTGTTGGTGCTCACAAGATTCTACAAGTCTTCCTATTCCTACTAACCAGAATTGAAAACTTCATAATTCAATGAGCATTATCTTGTACACAGCTGCTTATACTGTGGGTTTTGACCCCCTGCAGGGGTCACTTAACTGAATTTAGAAGTTGCAAAAAAATTGACAACAGTAATGTATTTCTGAACGCATAGCAATCAAAAAGGAATTAAAGATCAAACAGATAATAAATGCAAGGTGTTTCTGGAAGTGCTTGGCTATATTGCATCAATTTCTCAGACACCTTGATTCTAACATATAATGCTCACTCGTACAATGCATGCTGCCATGTTCCCTACCATGATGATAATGGACTGAACCTCTGAAACTGTAAGCAAGGCACACCAAATAAATGTTTTCTTTATAAGTGTTGCCATAGTCATCATGTCTTTTCATGGCAGTAGTAAACCATAAATAAGGCAGCACCACAGAGAACTGAAGATAGAACAAATTCTCTCTCTCCTCTCTCTCTCTCTCTCTCTCTCTCTCTCTCTCTCTCTCTCTCTGTGTGTGTGTGTGTGTGTGTGTGTGTGTGTGTGTGTGTATGTGTGTGTGTGTGATGTGTATTCATTTTAATGTGTCAGTGTGGATGCTCATATGTCATAGCCCAAAGAAAGAACAACCTTGGGCATTATTCTGCAACTTCCAACTATTCTGTGTCAGGGTTTCTTGTAGTTGGCAAATGTGCACACCAGGCTAGCTGATCTGTTACCTGGGGATTCTCCTGTCTCTCCCATATTGCTATGAGAGCACTGAAATTACACACACAGACTACTGTGCCTGCTTTTACTTAGGTACAGAACATTCAAGCTCTGGTTCTCAAGTTTGTATATCAAGTGCCTTTGCCGACTGAGCCCTTCCCCAGCCCCAAAGTCACTTTAAAACACTTGTACATAAGTCCTTAAAACAGCATTATACACAACTTTTAGAAAGTGGGAATAATTGAAGTCTCCATCCACTGGTGAAAGAATAAACAGCTTGTAATAGAATCAAACAATGAGAAAGTAGTCAACCATGGGAAGCAGGGAAGTACTTGGAGCTGCTTTAACTTGCATGAATCTCAAAAATATTATGCCAAATGTGTCAGGTGTAAATAGAACATTGATGAGAAACATAAGGGACTGATAAAATAATAAGGACAGAAAGCAAATTGTACTTAGCCAAAGGTACAGAAGTGTTAAAGGAGGAATGGATATTTAATGGTTAAATGCCTTTACGGATTGATTGATGAATGCCTTTGATCTAGCTAACAGTGGTAGGTGCTGTAAATGTACCCATGTTAATGAATCATCTTTTAACAAATGGATGGGCACACAGCACTGTGAATTTACCCAATGATGGAGGAAGGTCATTGGCTAATAAAGGAACTGCCTTGGCCCATTTTATTGGTTAGAGGATAGGTGGGAGGAGTAAACAGAACAGAACACTGGGAGGAAGAGGAAGTGAGGTCAGTCTCGAACAGCTCTCCTCTCAGGAGCAGACACCTGAGAGAGACACCATGCCCCGCTCCCGGGATGAAGCTCCGACCCAGGATGGACATAGGCTAGAATCTTCCTGGTAAGCACACCTTGGGGTGCCATACACAGATGATTAGAAATGGGCTAAATTAATATGTGAGAATTAGCCTAGAAGAGAATGGGCCAAGCGGTGTTTAAATGAATACAGTTTGTGTGTTGTTATTTCGGGCATAAGCTAGCCATGTGGGCAGCCGGGGTGATGGGGACACAGCCCCGCCTCCCTTATTACTACAACCCAACAGTGTTAATGAATTATAGTTTAGCATAGTTAATGGCTATGCAAAGTTTTGTTACAATAAAACCAAAACGCCTTTGGATAATCCTCTTCTCTATTTTTTCCTCTGCAAGATTATGTTGTGGTAGAAGTATTTAACTTACAAGAAACTGTTCATAAAAGCTATGGCCCATGGGAAGTGAAACAAATTTGTGAAAATGTACTTTTTAAATAATATTTGGGCAAATGTTAAACATCTAACAAGAGTACTTACATTATGTGTGTGTGTGTGTGTGTGTGTGTGTGTATGTTTGGTGACTTTGATATGAATGAAAATTATTCTCCTCTCTTACTAAAGATTGACCAGACAGATGCAGCAAATATGCTGTCGTTAGCATGAAAGTCACATCCTGCCCTTCCTTTAGTGATGCATCTGATGAAATTATTTAAAGAGCATTTTATCTTTATACTCAGGATTTAACATCTGAAGATGGAAAATAAGGGAGGGGAATAGAGAATTCAGAAATGAGAAACCAACATAGTAGCATGCCTATTATTCATTCTGGTGCTTATGGAGTGTTGACAGGATTGCCATTTAAAGGCTAGACTGGACTGCCATCAAGTTTGAGACCATTCTGGTATGCATAATGAGATTTTCTCAAAATTAATCAATTTATTAAAATGAATATTAGAAATACAATAATATATCAATAACATGCAATTAGTATTTATCAGCATTTTTATTAGAATTTTCAGAGATTACTTGAGTTTCAATATTATTTATTCTCCTGTTATCCTTGTGATCAAGAAAATTTCCACCTCATAAGTGTACATGTGTTGATATTAAGTCAACAAGTATATCAGTATATCTATGTGTGTGTGTGTGTGTGTGTGTGTGTGTGTGTGTATGTTTGTGTTCATGCATAGCATGACACATGCAGAAGTCAGAGGACAACTTTATGGAGTTGTTTCTTCCTCCTTTGCATGGGCTCCAGAGACAGAACTCAAGTCATCAAGTTTAAGCAATGATCACCTTTTTCTCCTGAGACCGCCCCCCAAGTCTGAATTTGTCACAGTAATAGAAAAAAACATTATTTTGAGTGAGGTAACCCAGACACAGAAAGACAATTATCACTCATAGGTAGTTTTTAAACATAAAGCAAAGAAAATCAGCTTACAAATCATAGTCCCAGAGAACTTAGACAATGATGAGGACACTAAGAAAGATGTACATAAATCTAATCTACATGGGAAGTAGAAAAAGACAAGATCTCCTGAGTAAATCAGGAGCATGGGGGCCTTGGGAGAGGGTTGAATGGGAAGGGAGAGGCAGGGAGGGGAGCAGAGAAAAATGTAGAGCTCAATAAAAATCAATTACAAAAAAAAAAGAGTTAGCCAAAAATACGCTTAAGCTATTGGCCAAAGAGTATTGGAAATAATATGGTTTCTGTGTGTTTACTGAGGGAGCAGGTGGGCAGAAACCTTGTACTACAGTTTTTGTAGCACAGAATTTGCTATTGTAACTGCTGTAAGTACACAGTTCAGTGGCACCACTATATGCACACATCTTGCAGACATCTCTACTTTCCACTTCCAAAAACCTTAGCACTTTAAACAGAAGAATTATGTCCACTAGACAAGGACCTATATTCTTCCTCCTCTAGCTCCTTGGCAACTTACTCTTCTTCTAGATAGTTCCTATAAGTTAATGAATCAACACCCACAATCTTGTTCCTTGTCTGCTACTGTTGGAAAGTTTCATCTGGGATTTAGTGTGCACCACAACTTTATCTTTCTTTCCAACTGAGTACAATTCCATGGTATGTGTTATCACACTTTGCTCATCTCTTTATATGTGCAGACTGACTCGACTTTGGGGCCATTAGAAAAGTATAGAAACCAGGCAATGTAAACATTATATTGAACCCCTGCTTTAAATTACTATTGGATAATAACTATATTATTTAATAGTAATTATTTAAATTACTATTGGATAATAACCGTTTGATAAAGTTTCTCAGGTAGGTAAATTTGAGTGATTAAAGCCAATGTCTAAAATGGAAACTAGGGAATGGTGCCTGTATGTTTGTAATTGAGCTGATCCCCGGCAAGTGAGATCACTGTGAAGGGCTCTGTGCACCTGCTGGGGGATTAGTACTCAACATATAATGTAAGGATAGCCACAGTAGCATCATTGTGATATCACCGGAAGGACGGGAAAAGAGAAAGGGACTATTGCCACCATGTAAAGGGTGATAAACCCTTCATTCTATCCCTGCTTCATCATCAATGTTTGGATGAACACTTATAATGTGTACACCAATTCCTTGATGGTCGTTGAGAAAGAAAATAACCCCTGCCTTGGCATTTTTAGAGCTCTTGAGTGGATTCAATGTGTAGCTTGATTTGTTTTTTAATAGAAAGCATGGAACTTTGTGTATGGAGCAAATCTGCACAGACAGCATTTCCATCCAGTCTTGGTCCTGAAGTTGCTCTATGATCAGACAGAAAACTTCCTGATTCCCTGATGTGGCCTGTCGGAATCCTGTCAGCTCTACTGACAGCTGGAGCACAGCTCTCTTCTTTACGTTTTTTTTTTTGTTTTTTGTTTTTTTTTGCATTTAACTGCCCACTAAAGCCCTCCTTTTCTGTCAATGTGAAAACTCTAAATTCTCAGCACATCTGCAAAGGAAAGATGAATGACAGATTTCCAAGTTTAATTGTTATTGAGTCTCAAGGCTGCAGCCCTGTCCACCACTGTGAGGCTCTTTGTAATTCCTCAAATGCTCACAAATGGTGCTCATCCAAAAAAAAATTCCCCTTTCAGCTTTAGAGGTACTTTTCTAGTTCTTTAATTACAGCAAAATAGTAACAAATGCCTACTGAGAATAAGAGGTAAGTTCTTTAGCTAAGCATCCAGCAAGAGTCAGTCAAGGATGTCTGTGTGTCCCAGTCATTTATTTGTATTGGAGCCTGCTGCATGTGCCTTGTTTTCTCACACACATTTTCAGTATGCTAGTCTTAAAAATTCAGCTAGAAATATTTGAAGCTGCTTTTTGCCCATGCGCATTGTCAATTCACAGTCCTCTTGTTTATCTCCATGACACTGCACAATTGTTTTACCTTTCTAGACCTTAGAAATCTAAAAAAAAAATTATTAAACTTGGCTTTATGAAAGAATATGCTTTTACAGATTTCTAATAACATACAAAAGATAACATGGTATCATGCGCCTCTAAACCTATAAGTCTAGAGGTAGAGGCAGAAGATTGCTACAAACATGAGGGCACCCTAGTTTACACAGCAAATGCTGGGCCAGTCAAATCTACATGGTGAAAATATCAAAAAAAAAATTCTCAAGTAAGCCAGGCAGTGGTGGTACATGCCTCTAATCCCAGCATTCGGGAGGTATAGGCAGGTAGATCTCTGTGGGTTTAAGGACAGCCTGGTCTACAAGGCAAGTTCCAAGACAGCCAGAGCTGTAATATAGAGTAGCTCTGTCTCAAAAAACTAAAATAAAATCAAAATCAAAAACAAAACAACTCAAGTATAAATAAATAAATAAATAAATATTGCTCATTGTAATAATAATGCAATGTTCTGAAATATTTTACATATATTGTTGCCTAAGCATCTCCATATACCATGTATGAATATGAATTTATATAGAAATTTAAACAGTAAATACATTTTCTATAATGAAGACACTTTTATATCTTATGTGCTTCATATAAAAGAAAACAAATTTGGATAACTAAAGCTAGACCTGATTAGCACAGAATCTAAATGTATGATTAAATCACCAACATTCTAATGCAGATGTCAGGTTTAAAGGGGTCTACCTTGAAAACACTGACTTTCCATTTAGGAAAATAACAATAATATTTTACACATTAATACTTCCTTTTTAAGTATTCTTTTAAAAACAATCAGTCACATACTCTGGATTCTCAGTGCCACTTTCACATGAGGTAGGACTCGGTCCAAGCTCTACAGCAGCTCTTCTTTTAAGTACACTCCTCGGGGATGGCCTGGCCTCCCATAGGCTCTTCCAGATTCTCCCTCTGTCTTGTGCTCAACCGCAGACCTTTGCTTTGTTTTGTTTTTTGAGACAGGGTTTCTTGTGTAACAGGCTTAGCTGGTGGAACAGCCCTAGCTATGTGAAACTCACTCTATAGATCAGGCTGACCTCAAACTTGCAGAGATCCACCTGCCTCTGCCTCCTGAGTGCTGGGATTACAGACTTGAGCCACCACCATCCTGCGGCACTAGACTTCTGGACCCACGTTTGTCAGAACTTTAACCCTGAATGACAATGTATGTCTTCAATGGGTTTCTAACAAGGGCTTGGAATCCTTGCTACCCAATGGTAACATAATGTGAGATTAACAAAAGTCTGCACATTTCCTAGCTTTTCTATCCTTCAGCATCTCTGAAGAGAGTGAATGTCAGCCATTAATGGACATAATATTCAAATATAGGTAGATATTGGATTATATATTCTTTATAGAGAAAATGCAGGTGAAGAAATATTCCAGTTTTATTCAATTTAATTAAAAGGGCAAGTGGACAAGTGGACATGATATTTTATATACACAGAATTGTATAACAAATACAGTTCTTCAAGCATTCATCATGACACAAAGAAAGCTATTTAAACATTCAAACCTTGAAAGTTAATAGTAAGAGAGATGCACATGCTCAGTATAATTTTTTCTATCAAAATTATTTTATACAATAGAAAGTAATTAAAATAGTTTTGTTGTATGAATTTATAAAATAAAAGTGCAAGCCTGTTGAATACTATAAGTATTTTAACTTACACATTACAGACAATAGTGTTAGCTTCCAGATTTTAAATTTATGTTTTATAGAAACATAGTATTCACAAACACTGATTGATAAAGTTTTTTTAATTACATTGTGTGTGTATATGCCTCTACCTCTGTGTGTGTACATGTGACTGTGTGCATGTGTGTCATGTGTGTGTGTGTGTTTACAGAGTCAAAATTCAAGTAATAATGGGAGTTTTTAAAGAACACATTTTTTGCCAACTTCGTAGTTATGTTCATATTATCTTATTTATTTTTCTTAAAGAACTTAAGTCAGAATCCCAGGAATATCTCTTCACTAAATAAACACACATACACACACACACACACACACACACACACACACACACACCACAAAGGAGCTAATTCAGAAACTAAAATGCTAAGTACTGAAGCTGATGAGAAGTCTCAGTAAGATAATAAGTCACCAAGCCAGGGGAACTGAGTTCAATTCCCAGGGCCTAGATGGTGGAAAAAAAAAAAAGATCCTCAATTTTTCCATGCTTTAACATACATACATACATAACACACACACACACACACACACACACACACACACACCCCATTATCAACAATGGCAAAAAATGTAATTTGAAAAAGAAAAAAATCCTTAAATATTCCTTGTCTTTAATGGATGAAACAAGGAAAAACCTGAGCGAGATAACCCAGACCTAGAAAGTAAAACATATTTTATTGAGGATTTTCACATTGATGTTCATGAGTGAGATTATCCTGTAATTCTCTTTCTTGGTTGAGTCTTTGTGTGGTTTTGGTATCAGGGTAATTGTAGCTTCATAAAAGGAATTTGGCAATGACTTTTCTGTTTCTATATTGTGAAATACATTAAGGAGTATAGGTATTAGGTCTTCATGGAAGTTCTGGTAGAATTCTGCATTGAAACCGTCTGGACCTGGGCTTTTTTGGTAGGGAGGTTTTTTTTATAACAACTTCTAATTCTTCGCGACTCACAGGTCAATTTAGATTGTTCACCTGGACCACGATTGGTGCACCCACCCACTGTGACAGTGGAACTGATCTATTGGGAGCTCACCAAGGCCAGCGGGACTGGGACTGAATAATCATGGGATGAAACCAGACTTTCTGAACCTGGCAGACAATGAAGGCTGATGAGAAGCCAAGGACAATGGCACAAGGTTTCGATCCTAATACATGAACTGGCTTTGTGGGAGCCTAGCCTGTTTGGATGCTCACCTTCCTGGTCCTGGATAGAAGTGGGAGGACCTTAAACTTCCCTCAGGGCAGGGAATCTGGACTGCTCTTCATTCTGGAGAGAGAGGGGGAATGGAGTGGGGGGGGGGGAGGAGTAGGTTAGTGGGGGGAGGGGACGATGTGTGTGAGGAGGGGGAGGGAAATGAGAAACGGGGTGGAGGTGGAATTTTTTTTTTGCAACAACTAAAAAAAATAAACAAAAAAAGAAAGTAAAACATAGTATTACTCATTCATAAGAGAATATTAGACTTAAAGAAAAGGATAACCAAGCTACAATCTAAAAACACTGAGAAGCTAGGTAACACGGAAGACCCTAAGAGAGTCATATGCTTACCCCTGAAAAGGCAAAATAGATTAAGATCACTTAAGTAAATTGAGAGGGAGGGATTAAGGAGAGGGAGGAGGAGAACACAAATGAATAGAATGGTCAGGTTGGGATAGAGAAGGAGAGCAAGGAAAGAGACATCTTGATAGAGGGCACAGTTTTGGGGTTAGGGAGAAATCTGGTGCTAGGGAAACTCCCAGGAATCCATAAGGATGGCCCCAGTTTAGCAATAGTGGAGAGAGTACCTGAACTGACCTTCCCCTTAATCAGATTGATGATGACCCTCATTGTCATCACTGAACAAACTTCCAGTAACTGATTGAAGTAGATTCAGAGAGCCACAGCTAATCACTGTGCCTACTTCCTGGAGTCCAGTCGAAGAGAAGGAGGAGTGATTATGAGAGCAAGGATATCAAGATCATGATGGGGAAACATACAAAGACAGTTGATCCAAGCTCGTGGGAGCTCACTGACTTTGGACTGATAGCTGGGGAACCTGCGCAGGACTGAACTAGGACCTCTGAATGTGGGTGACAGTTCTGTGGCTTGGGCAGTCTGTGGGGCCACTGGCAGTGGGACCCAGTGCATGAACTGGCTTTTTGGAGCCCATTCCCTCCCTATGTTCAGACTTTGATATGATGGGGGTAAAAGGCTTGGTCCTTCCTCAACTTGATATGCCAGACTCCCATGGATGTCTTGCCCTTTCTGAGGAGTGGATAGGAGTTTGAGTGGGGGGAAGGTAGGGGGAAAAGGAGGAGAGTAAGGAGGGAGAACTGTGGTTGATATGTAAAATGAAAAAAAAATAAAAAATTCAAAAATATTCATTGTCTTTAGTGCACTACCATCTTGTGTGTGATATATTTTCTTAAATTGATATAGAAATGATAAAAGTATATTTACGGATTAGAATCAGATATACACAGGATCTCAAGCAGGAGGCCATAAAGTAATGAGCAAAACATTCTTCAATAAGCAATTAGTGCAAGAAAAAATACTTAGAAGATTAGTAAACATTTTACTTTAAAACTAAGGATTATCAGCAGGGTAGTAGCTATGCAAACCTTTAGTCCTAACACCCAGAGAGTCAGAGGCAGAAGCAAGTGGATCTCCATGAGTTTGTGGCCAACCTGGTCTACAAATCAAGTTTCAGGACAGTCAAAACTGTTCAACAGAGAAACCTTGTCTAGAAAATAACAAACAAACAAAACCAAACAATTTTGTACCCCCCTCCTCCTTTTCCTTCCCTTTCTAACATACAGTGAATTATGAAAGATATATAAGGAGTCAGTTGAAGCAGGTAATGGTCTTGATGCCTCAGCCACATGTTTGATCTCCCGAGTAGGAAGTCACAGATGAGTGGTGGAGGAGGAAAAGTCAGGTTTTGCCTGGGCAAATTTCTGTAGGGAAATGTGAAGATGAGGCCTTATGGTAGGCATTCAAAGGTTTCTAGAGTTTGCAAGACACTTTATTTAAAATAGTAACACATTTTATCAAGTTTTGGTAACAGGCCCCTAGGCACACATGTTTAGTTTTCTGGATATCACTATTTGTGCAACTTTGCTGTGTTTTGAGAATTTAATGGAGATGTTGGTGACAACAACCTGAAGATTTTCTCAGCCAGATGTGCAAATAGTTCAGTTAACCTTCAAGGCCCCTTCTAACTTTCAGCTTATTTCAGATAACTATTCCATTCAAATTGACACTGCTCTGATGACTATATTTCTTTCTAGTAATTTCGGAGTGCTTCCACAAAACATGTTGGTTCTTTATAAAATTGATTCCACAATTAAATTATAAAATCCAAAGTATTAACATCTGTATATGCAGAGGTTATTATCTCCATTTTTGATTCCTAGCATTGCCTGTGGCCAAAATAATCATTTGATAAATACTTGTGAAATGAATCATTATACTACTTTTGACTTCTAAACTCTAAAAGTTCAGAAGTTGTTGTGCATAAATTCATGTGATAAAGATAGATGTGAAGTACTCAGGATATAGATATGGAGTACTCAGGATATAGATATGAAGTGTTCAGGATATGGAAAATTAGTAATCTATAAAGAAAACATATCTGCAGGAAAGTCAATACAACTGGAAGCCATCAGGCTAATTGAAAGAAGGCAGACTCAGAAAAACAAATACTGCACGCTTTCTCAGATACTGCATCTTTCATAGATACTGATTCTATATTATTTTATTATTTTGAACATGTAGGTTCTACATATGGCACAATAGCAGAATATGGAAGCTTAGAACTAGCAAGCAGGACAGGAGGACAAATAAGAACCAAGGAAAAAGGCATGCCTATAAAATTTCCAGAATGAAGCACATTACTTTGATGCACTTAACATTTTTCACTATAAAAAGGAAGAAAACAATAATAGTAGAGTTCACATCCAGGAGTGTAATATATCTAAAGATCTAAAAGATTTGAAAGACTCCTAAGTCCCCTACACTCCTGTGAGTGTTTGTTTCTAGATCTTGCACCCAGGGCCACATGACTATGAGCCAAGAACATCCAAGACCCTCTGCATAGCTCTTACTGGTCTGCTGGGTGATGGAGGAAGGTCATTGGCCAATAAAGAAACTGCTTGGCCCTGGGGGTGGAGTAAACAGAACAAAATGCCGGGAGGAAGAGGAAGTGAGCTCAGACTCCACAGCTCTGCTCTCCTCCTGGGAGCAGACGCCTGAGAGAGACGCCATGCTCCCGGCTCCTGGGCAGACACAAGCCATGAAGCAAGCCGCCAGGTTAGACATGCTGAACCTTTCCCGGTAAGACCGGTGCCCACTGATTATTAGAGATGGGTTGATCGGGATAACAGAATTAGCCAGTAAGGGCTAGGGCTAAAGGGCCAAGCAGTGTTTAAAAGAATACAGTGTCCGTGTAATTATTTCGGGGCATAAGCTAGCTGGACAGGCGGCCGGGGTGTTGGGGACGCAGCCCCGCCGCCCCCCTTATTACTACAGCTGGGTGTGTAAATTGAGATGTTACTTTTGAAGTGTCTTCTAAGGACATTTCTTTCCCTTCTTTTCTGGGCATGTCCCTATTTCAAGCTAAGTGACTGTGTCCCTCCCTATTGGGAAGGAATAACTGCTCTGTGGAAGGACAGTGTGAAGGGGAGATTCTTCTCACCCAGTCCTCCATCTAAGGTGAACACATAGCATAGCTTTTCAGTCACTTTTTCATCGCTAACTCACTAGACCATCCATCCACTGGTAAGGCCTTTTGCATTATCTTGGCAGGAGGTCCCTAACACCACACTGCTCTTTCTTTTTATCTTACTTACAAGAGCACAACCATCCAGTCACTGGGACTTTACTCAGATGATGATAAGTCATGATCCTAGTCATTTCAATAGCTTTACCGTAGACAGACAATGTTTCTACCATCTTAGTATGAAGATAACCCTTTGAGAACAGGATCAAACCATATACAGACTACAGTTACAAGCAAGAAATAAACCTTTGTGTGTTGACACTAAGATTGCAGAGACAGTTCTAGCTTGGTTACACTGCTTTAGCATTAATAAATAAGGTTGCACAAGGGCAGATGTATTACCTAGAAACTCCATTAGGTGATAGCATTTCATGGGCTGTGTGAATGAAATGGTATTTGGTGGAATGTTTACAAGAATGTTGTGGTAGTAGCCAGAATGTAAATCTATGAATTATAAAGGAGTGAGGAGTGAGCATAGCTCTCACCTCTCACCAAAGGAGCTTATTTTTGCAGCAGAGACCATTACAGAAATCCACAACTGGAAAAAGGCAAAGGGCATTACAATGAAGATGTTCAACCGCAGTTGATACATCTAGAACCCAAACCCTGTACTAGAGTCTCAGTGTGGGCAGATCATCTCCTTCCAAATGATGTTGTTTATACTTAACAGGGAAGCTGCACCTGTGAAATCTCAACAATATGATTAAAAACAAGATCTGGATATTGACAGCTCCTGTTGGAACCTGGATGGGGTACAGTTCACAATGACCCGTGCCTACATAAAGAGGTATGTGGACTCAATGGATGCTGAGAGAAAGAGTACTCTTCATGCATGAGTCCCCTGATAAACCCAAGTGGTCATCCTTAAAGACATACATGCTTTTGTGTGTGTGTGTGTATTATATATGTAGTAATAATAAAGAAGAAAAGGTCATGAATTTGAGAGGGAATTGTGGGAGGGGAGTGGGAAAAATTTGAGGAGAGGGCAGTTTGGAAATTATATAAAAACATTGTCGGGAACAAAGGAAATCCTGAGTGATTATGTGCTGCTGTCATGAGCACAGCCGTATCAAAGACCTCAATGTTTCAGACCCAGGGTAATGTCAAAGCTTTTCCCAAGTCAGAATTAGGAAATTAAACGCTTTCCTCTGTTGAAATACTAGTGTTTATGAACAATTGACCCGTGTGTACAAACGCTATTAACTACATCTTCCTCCTCTAGGATGACTGCCACCTAAGACTGGTTCCCTACAGAGGCCTTCTAGCTGTATACCATAATAAACCCATCATCTTATTCACCTCTAGATAGCCCCGTCCTGCATTCAGATGGATGAAAGAAGTTTTCTGAATTTCAGTACTGTTGCTATTACTGTAGGTTTTGCTCTATTAGAGCAAGAATAAAAACTTTACCCCAGCTTCTGTTTGTCTATGTGGCTGTGTGTCTGTCCTTTCTTCATTTTCTTATCCCCTTACCAGCTTTCTAGGACCAATCCATGCAGGATGTGGCATTAGCTGTATATGAAATTCTCAAAGAATAAAATAAAAACTTTAAGATTTAAAAACAAGATTTTTTTTTATATTCCTACAGCAGGATCCAGGAGAACAGAGAAAAATGATGCAACAGATTCGGGGGCATAAACAAAGATGAAATATATTTGATGAATATAGGGGCAAGGATATATAGTATTTGTATCCAATCGAAAGTGAGAACTACAGAGTTTATACAATGTATAACTGTCTGTGCATTGTTTATAAAAGTACTGGGAAATTATTAATACTATAGAATTTTTGGTCAAATCAAAAATTTTATGTCTAGTGAAGTATGCAAAGAAATGTTCTCTCTAAAAGCAATGGAGAGAGTTGGTAGGAGAGGCTCCATTTCAATCCTGTATGAAGGATCTACATGTTGCTGGTTATTATTCTATGATACTCTAGGGTTCATGCATATGTGATGTACTCTTTTCCAAATATGATGTATTTCATAGGAAGCACTAATTTAAATTAATCTATAATAACCCTGACATAGTGTAACCCATTCATTAATTTTGAAGTATATTGTGATAAGTATATTCTACAACTCCATAAGAAGTCATATTTTTTTGACCACAAAAACAGATGGAGATAAAGCTAGTGATATCCAAAGTGCTTTGGAGAGTTCCCATGGGCAGCTGGATTATCCTGTGTTAACCATGGTTCCAGGCTGAGATTTATGAAGTAGCGATGATACTGCTTGCTTATTTGGATGTTGGTGTTTGTAAATCACACTGCATCTAAATGTGATTGTCTTGTCCATTAAAGTAGGACATTTCCATTGAAAATCCTATAAAAAACGTATAGCTCCTGACCAATCAGGTTCTTAAATATTTAATGAAATATTAGCAATCAAGATTACCACTGCATTGGTTTTGAGAGGTGACATAAACCATTTAGCATAATGAAAGAGATAAAAAAAAAGAAAGAAAAGCTGAAGCTGGATGGTAGTGGCACACGCCTTTAATCCCAGCACTTGGGAGCAACAGGCAGACACATCTCTGTGAGTTTGAGGCCAGCCTTGTCTACAAGAGATAGTTCCAGGACAGGCTCCAAAGCTACAGCTAAACACTGTCTCAAAAAACCAAAAATAAATAAATAGGTAAATAAATAAATTAAAAGAAAAGCTGCTTTGTTTTTGAAAGTTGAAGCACATAGTAATTTTTACTCAAGGCTTTGTATAGAATGACCAAGTTTCTCTAGAGCTTACAGACCCATAAAAAGTGTATTCTTTTGAACAGAGTCCAAAAATTCAGCCCTCTTAGGATGTTAGCAGTGAGTGTTACAGTACCCGTATCCGGCTGTTGGCTTTCAGTGTTAACTTCCAAAGAACAGGTGACCTGCCACACAGCATTGGTGCTTCAAAGGGCTATTGTCACTGCCAGCAGCACACCTAAATTATCAGGTGTCCATTTTTTAGAGCGAACAAGGCATAATAAAGTGCTTTCTTCAAAGTCAGGTCATGAAAGAGAGCAGCTAACCTTAGGCCTGAATGAAGCAGGGCACAGCATCTGAGGCAACAGGACAATAGAGGTGGGATCTGAGCTTCAGTGATAGCCATGGGGTGTGAGCTGATGGATGGAAGGACACTAAGAGTACCATCTAAAAAATGAACACAGTCAATATCAAGGAAATCCATTTATGTTCAGTTAAAGCTGCACAAGCCGACATGGGCTACGTCTGTGCAAAAGGACAGGTCGATTAGGACGAGGCTGAATGTAGGGTTGAATAGAAATCTGGAATACAAATCTAAACCCAACATAAGCTACTATTCATGAAGAAAAATCCAAAAGGCGCTGTTTATTCTGATGCGGTAAACTGACATAACTAGATGTTTTAGATCAAAGTTCCTCTAGCTAAGCACACGATCTCCAACTTTGTACGGGATAGAGCTATATGTATAAAGGAAGGACTGATATGTATAAAACTCATCAGACTGAAAAGAAAGGTTTAGGTTATAATTTTAAAGAAGTTATAAAAACTATGGTGTTACATAAATCACTTTTACAGATATTCAAAACACTTTATTCACCTTTCTGAAACTCAGTCTAAGTGCTGCGGACCACAAGGCAGAGAAAGCAATCACAAAGGCTGGGGACATGGCACTCTGGCTGCATGTAGCACTGGATGACAGCTATGATTTGTCATTGTGGTATCCAGTGTGCAAGTGCTCTGAAATGGGTGTTTCCTGGTGCTTCTGTCTTCCCAATGCACTCAATGCATTCTTCAAATACTCCTTCATAGATAGAGCCTTAACTTAAGGTTTTCACCCTGTGATGGTGAAAAGGCACGATGAGGTCAAGAGAAAACCCATGCTGCATATTTACTTTTTAAATGTCAGTTCTCAGTTCCGGGCTGTGTATTGAGATTTAGATCCTCGTAAGCCATGTTATGACAAAACTGAACGTATTTCATGGTGTTCTGTAACGAAGCTGAAGAAGTTTTGTACTTATAGAGCCTGGACTCCAAGTGCATCTGAAGGTCTCTTTAGGCAAGGGGCATCTGCACCTGTGTTGTTTGTATGATCAGATGAATATCAGTGATGTGGTAACTATAAGTTCCAAGATTCTGTTGTATAATGAACTCTGGATCTGTCTTAGTGCTATTTTTTTTTTCAGAATATTCTGGCTGGGAGTAGCCAGCTGACATATCTTGAGGTTGCCCAGGAACCTATGGAAGCTTCTTTAGTGAGAACGGAATCTTCTTTATAAATGCATTATGTAGATATATCAACCTTATGATCAGATTCAGATACCATCTTGAATCAACCTTAGGAGAGATTATGAGGGAAACTTGCTCAGTTAAACTGCTTTTGATTGGAGCTCTATCTAAAATGTATTGAGGAAGCCATCTAAACCAAGTACACCTACAGAATCATTCAAGATATTTTAATGTCATGTAAAGTAATTAGTTTAGGAGGCAGAGTTTGCTCTGCAGCTACAGATGAAATAGAATGGATTTGAAGAAAACAATGATACTGTAAGAAGAATCAAACCTATATGACACTGACTATAGCAATGCAGTGGGTATAAACTAGAAAAGACTACGAGGGAGCCTGGACAGCCAGGGAATTAATTGGTATTAGTGCCATCAGAAAAAAAAATGACCCTGTGTTTGTTATCTATGCATATCTTAGCAATAGAAAAGCTAGGAAATAATGAACTCACGTGTTTGAGGAAGGAGGTCTCTAGACAGAAGTCTGAACTTGTCAGTTGTTTCTCTGAGGTGTATATGTTAATTAAGTGTGTGAAATATTAAATATTAAATTGAGCACACACAAAGGAGAGAGCAGTCAATTTTTAAGTAGCAGCTGAAGTAGTTGTTCTCAGTCTGTGGGTCACAGCCCCTTTCACAGGTTCACGATTCCTTTCACAGGGGTTGCATATCAGATATTCTGCATATCAGGTATTTACATTACTACTCATAACAATGGTACAATTACACTAATTTAATAGAAACAAAAATAAGTTCATGGTTGTGGTAACCACAACATGAGGAACCGTATTAAAGGGTCAGAGCATCAAGAAGGTTAAGAACTATGAGCTAGAGAAAACGTCAGCAAATGTTTCAGCATTTTTCTTGAGGGTGTGGAAGGAACATTGTGAAATCATGATTTTCTGAGTTATTCCATCAATTATTACACTATACAACCTCTTTGCCCACAAAAAGTCTTTGAAAGTAAATTAATACCCAGAAGCAATCATCAAATGCAAAATACTGCCAGAAAGACAGCTGAGGTCTAAAAGCGAGGGGTGGTCATAACTGAAGTTGAAGATTCTCAATCTGGGGAAGAACTATGGGTTTATTACTGGGATCCTTTTAGCTAGGCAACAGAGAACTTTATGAGAATACAAGAACTTTTCTTATTGATCATTTCAGTTAGAGAATAGACTTTCTATGATTTTATGGGAATGCCTCTTAGTTAGACAAATTAAACTTTATAAATGTTTGTGACCCTTCTAAATATGTCTTAAAATAGTGTCATAGATTACAATTTAATAGGCAGTAAATCCAACATTTGTAAAATAAAATTTGATAGTTTAGATTAAAAGAAAGAAGTTAAAAATAAATATGAGGAGGACACAAACTGGAAAAGTCAGTTGTAAAAAAAATAACTTGAAAGACTACACAGAACCACTCTCAAGGCAAAAAAAAAAAAAAAAAACCCACCCACCAACCAACCAAAAAAAACCCTAACTAAAATCTCTGCACTTAAGATAGAGAAAATGTTGCTATATCATTACAGGTCTCAGAGTTGCTGTGAGCTAGTAACTGCTGTGTGACCTCCTTCAGTCTTTGGGTGGAAGGATTTGCTGTGGCTGCCATATCATTTTTCCAAGGTTGTATTCTGAGTATGAAAATAGGAGACATTGTTCTCCTTGCATTTCTTTCCTTTTTCATGCCAATATTGCTTTTGAGAAGTTCCATAGAGTCTCTTTCCTCTGTATGCAAGTTTGAGAGAAGGTGACCAGAGCCTTGAGTTGGGACTGAAGCCATAAAGACAGTGTTTCGGGTGCTGTGTGGTTGTGAGCGTACCTTGTGGGTGGATTGCATGGACCAGAATCTCTGCCCTCATCTCCACACTCTACCTCTTTCTATGTACGCAAGTTACTCCTGTACCAAGTGGTAGGGTCAGTTTTTCCCTTGCCATAAAAATGGACTGCTCTTGAGATTTAGAAATCAATTTCTCTGAGTCAGGAAACATTACTGTCCTGAGACCAATAACCAAGTTTTCAGAAAGACTGGTAGTGTGGTAGATAGAAGAGGAAGTGCCTAGGGCCACCGTTGGGGGAAGAACTTACTGCACAAATGCAATAAGGAGAAAACATTCAAGTGTCAGACTGTCAACATCCATAGAATAAGGACAGTATTTCGTCACCTTAGATCAGATCACTTCTGAGGACAAATATGCTCTTCTGAGCAGTCTAAACATTTTGCCCCAGCAACCCAACTCTACAGACTGGCCAGTTGCATTGCTGTTTGTCCTTACTTCTTAGATTCCTGCATCATTTTGTTTTTTCAGATTTCCAGCTCTAACAAACATCTTGTACTATAAACTTCTCAAAGTTTTCTCCTTCAGAATCCAACCCATACAGTTATCATGTCTTGACCTCTAAACCTCCTGTGGTCATGGTGCAAATATCCACCTCAGTATGCAAAAGTCACATGGCTGATCAACCAAACTAAGTGTCTTACAAACAGACTGTATAACCTGGAAACCATGTGATGAGGATTTCAAGTCTTTGAGCCAGTTAAGCTCCTAGATGACTGTGGTTCCTCCCCACATCACAAGGACCAGAAGAACTATATTGTTGAGCATATTAAGAGTCATTAATAATGATGTAAACCACCAAACGTTGCCATCACAATTAACTGAAACATTTCCTTCACAGTCTTCAGGTTAAATAACAATGGTACTTCCCTGTCAAGGGTCATAGATTCCTGAAAACCATGCCCTGCAGCAGTTTCTTCTGAATGCTGGTGATTACTAACTCCTGCTGGCTTCAGATAATACTTTTTCTTTTACTTTGAGAGTTTCATACATTTATACAATGCATGTCTATCATATGTATCTGCCACTACACCCTTATAACCCCTTCCTGAATCCCCCACTCCATCTCCCTCCCAACCTCCTCATGCTCTCTTTTTACCTATGCTGTTGCTACTAGTATCCCTTGGAGTTCAGTTAAGATTGCTCATAATCACAGAGGTGTATGGCCATCTACTGAGTCTTATAACTCCAGAGTATTATGTATTATTTAAAAATAGGTAGCCATCATGTCAGTACAGAGCAGGTGCAGGAATAAACTTTTAGACATACACACTTTTATATTCTGGAAAATGTGTTTATCCTGAAAACAAGAGCTTTGGCCTATCATCCTTAAAACAAACAAAGTTTAGGCCTAAAGGTATTCTCTAATTTCATGAACCGTACAAGTGACTCCCATATCAGAAGTACATAGCCCTGAAATGTGATATTTCCCCAGCCTCTCATGCCACCAGTATACTTAATAATCTGATCCAGAGGAAAGCAAACCCAGACAAAGCATTGTGCAAACAAAAAACCCTCCAAAAATATCACTGGACTTGGTTTATGTTGGCCACCTACTGCTGGACATGGGACTTCCCGTTAAGTGCATTTTTCTTATCTTATTTAATTATTTGTTTTCTAATGGGAGAGAGCAAGAAAGGGTGTGGATTTACGTGGGTGTAGAGGTGGTGACAATCTGATACTCCTTAAATAGACTGAGAAAGTGCCCAGAAACAGAAGAAACATTTTTAACAGTGGCTTTCAAGGAAACTTGCTAGCGTGCTACATTTAGAGCAGGATAATCTTGTTGATGCTTTCAATAGATTTTTAAACTGTTTAAAACTTGCCTACTCTTCATTCTCACCTCTATTATTCAGGATTTTTTTTTCTTTTTTGCTTGTATGGGAAAATGTCTAAGATGGTCAACTTATAAATGCGAAGATTTATTTTTGTTCATAACCGCAGCCCATGAATTTGGACTCCTTGGTCTGAGCTTGCGGTAAAGCCTTCAGCAAGGCAGCTAGGAAGGGAAAGCAGGGCAACCCTAATATCCGTTTCAGCAGCATCCCCCTCAGTGACCTCATTTCCTGCTAGTAGTGACCACTTCCTGATCGTTGACCTACTTCCAGATAGTGCCACAGAGTATGGAGCAAGCCTCTAGACCATAGCCTTTGACAGGCATTTCAGATCAAAATTGCAATTCTGCACTAGGAAAACAGCTAAGATAAGGCTCCTTTCTGTAACTTTAAACTGACTGAATACTGGTAGCTTGGAGTTAAGTGCTTTAGTGTTGAAAATGTCAGAAGCAGGACACTCCTGGTTCTCAGGGCTGAGAATTTCATAAATGTTTAGTATTTCTGGTAAAGCTTAATTTGGATTTTTAGAAATGAGTTTGTTTTAGCTGCCTATTCAGGATACAGTCAGCTCATTTTATTATTGCTATTTTTATAATTATTGTGTCCTTTCATAAATTGAAGAACTACTCTAGATAATGGATTATATAATTCTCTTACCTCAAGTGTCACTAAGACCTAAAACGTAAACCACACATACTTATATTTGAAAATAATTTTAAATTTATTTAAATATTTTAAAGGCTAAGATATTTTTAAAACCAAATTAAAGTCTGGAAATGTATTTAATCAAAAAGGCTAACATAGATTTTGAAGAGAATCTACATAGTTTTAGGCTTAATTGGTTCAAATACACTTTCTCAAGTTAAAATAAATTATATCCCATAAAATGACTTTTACAATTTTGTCTACAAAGAATTTTCCAATTACTTGAAGAAGACAAATGAGGTTTGAAACCATAACTAAATTAAAGGTTTGCTTGATCAGTAGTTACATAAATTAGAGGCGATGTCAGATTTGTATTAATATTTAATAATAACTTGATTAAACTTTGATTGAAAGCCTGTTTGTTTACATATTATGTAAATTGATTTTGAAATAAGGTTTTTAGATTTAGATGATGTTTACATTATGTCAACGCCAAAGTTTACAAATGCCACATAAATTTTGGCACTTCTGTGACAGCCCCTAAATAAGTTTGGGTTTGGATAAAAATAGCAGAATAGTAGAATTAGTGGTTAAGAAGTTTGCAGAATTAAACATTAATCACTTTCCCCCTTAGTTTTGTTCCTTTTAAATTTAGAAACAAAAGAAGACTTAACATATATACAGAAAGATACAGCTACGGTGGCTGGTCTTTCTGTTAAGCTCTGCTTTCTAGTTTCCCAGTTGTCTGGCTCAAGCCTTGGATTTATTTCCCCCTTGAGCCACACCCCTGTGAACTTCATCCTTTAGTCTCCCTTACCTTGTAGTAGGGAGCTGTAAAGAAAAAGTGCAAACCATCTGACTAGCTCACCAATCACCACAAATGGAATATAATTGTGTGAAAGAGATTTCAGCATTGCTTACCACCAACAAAGCTCAAATGAAAGCAGCAGCCTAATGCCACTGCTTCCCTCCTGGAAGTACTAAAGTCCTCCATGCTGGCAGTGGAGGTTCTGACAACGATGAGCAGGAAGAATGTGACATTCAATGTTAATGAGAAACCAAGGCTGGAAGATAATTCGATAGTGATGTGCTTTTCACAGGGCTAAATATAGCTTCGCCATAGACAACACGCTTGGGCATTAGCCCAAATGTTTTGAGAATTTGTGCCCACACAAAATCTTCATATGAGTGTTTATAGTAACTTTATTCATAATTTCCTTGAATTGGAAGCAACAAAGATAACCTTCATCTGGTAGACGAGGGAACATTATAACCACACAATGGAATACTGTTCAGTGTTAAAACAAATGAACTATCAAGCAATAAAAAGACATGGAGCATTCTAAAATGCATACTGCCTAGTGTAAAAAGACAATCTGAAAAGGTTACACACTTTATGATTCCAAGTATATGACATTCTGGAAAAGGGCAAATCTATAAAGACAGTAAAAAAAGTTTAGTGGATAACCTAGGGTTAAGATAGAGAGGTCAAATGGATGAAAATAGGATCTGGTAAAGAAAGGAATTATCCCGAATGTTATTGTTGTGGATATATAACATGTATTTGTTGTTAAGCCAACAACAGCAACAACTACAGAATTTAAGCATAGATATCAATTGTGTGCAATTGTTTTATTTTAATTTTCTTATTCCATTGAGTATGCATCTATACGTGTACTTGTTCATGTGGATCCCCTGTGAGTACGCATGCAGAGTCAGAGGAGAGCCCTGGGTGTCCTTTCTCAGTGCAGTGCAACACTTTTAGCATGTTTTCTTCCTTCGTTCCTTTTCTCCTTCCTTCCTTCATTCCTTCGTTCATTCATTCCTTCCTTCATTCGTTCGTTCGTTCCTTCCTTCCTCCTTTTATTTGTTTTTGAGACTGTCTAGTACTAGCTTGAAAATAAGTATGCACATGAGAAAAAGAAATAAAAAAGGACATGACTGTTCCAAGGTATGGTGGAGGAGGCGGTTTATCATAGATAAACCATATAGTTTACCTACAATATTGCAGATTTATTGTAGATATGAAGGACAGCATAGTGAGAGGCAAGATATCTGAGAGAGTTCAGAGTGAACAGGACCTTGAGCCAGGCCATGTAAGAAGAGGGGAGAAGGGAGAGCAGAGATCCATCCAAAAGACTGGGAGATCAAGAGGACAGGAGGGTGAAGGGTAAAAAAAGAAGAGGCAAAGCAAAATGATTGGGTTGTATAGGGAAGGGCAGCAGAGGAAGGCCCAATGCAGTTCAGTCCCTGGACAGGAGGAGTTTAGGGTAGGGGTGGGGTATGACAGCTGGGAAGATTTGCAGCAGGTAGGAAATGACTGGTGCTAGGAGACCCTGGCTTCCTGTGTCTGCACTGATATGCTAATAGACACCTTAGTCAGCCATTTGTCCCTGGTTTGAGACCTTACAGTTTGTTAGGCTGATCAATCAGCAAGTTCCAGGGATGTGCTTGTCTCTGCTATTTCAGTACGGAAATTACAAAAGGTTTCCTCTATACCCGAAGTTTTGTACAGAATTCTAGGGATTGTATATAGGTTTTTAATCTTGCAAGGCCAGTCCTTTGCAAACTGAGCTGGCATCACAGATCTGCACTTAGTTCTTTTCTTCCTTTTTTCTTTTTCTTTTAAAAACAATCTTTTTTGCTTTTACATACCAATCCCAGTTCTCTCCCCCTCCACTCCTTCTGTACACCCCCTCGACTCCTCAGAGACCTGAAGGCCTCCCATGAGCAATCAGCCAAGTTTGCCACATCAACTGAGACAGGACCAAGGGCCTCTCCTCTGTATCTAGGCTGAGAAAAGTATCCCTCCTAGGGAATGGGCTCCAAAATGTCAGTTCATGCACTAGGGATAAATCCTGGTTCTACTTCCAGTGGCTCCACAAACTGCCCAAGACACACAACCATTACCCACATTCAGAGGGCCTAGTTCAGTCCTATGCAGATTCCCTAACAGTCAGTCCAGATCAGTGAGCTCCCACTAGCTCAGGTCAGCAGTTTCTGTGGGTTTCTCCATCATGGTCTTGACCCCTTTGCTCATATTATTGCTCCTACCTCTCTATGATTGGACTCCAGGAGCTGGGCCCAATGCTTAGTTGTGGATCTCTGCATCTGCTTCCTTCAGTTACTGGATGGTTCCATGAAGACAATTAAGGTAGTCATCAATCTGATTACAGGGAAAGGTCAGTTCAGGTACTCTTTCCACTGTTGATTGCTTAGATTCTTAACTGGGGTCATTCTTGTGTATTCCTGGGAATTTTCCTAGTGCCAGGTTTTTCACTAACCCCATAATGGTCACCATAACAAGATATTTCTTTTCTTGCTCTCCATCTCTGTCTTTCCCCAACTTGACCTTCCTAATCCCTCATGTCCTCCTCCCTCACTCCTTATCCCCTCTCCAATCCCCTTCCATTCTTTCCACACCCCCCCCTCACCCTATGCTCCCAATTTACTCAGGAAATCTTGTCAATTTCCCCCTTTCCAGTAGACAACATTTATGTCTTTCTTAGGGTATTCCTTGTTTTCTGGCTTCTCTGGGGTTGTGGACTGTAGGCTGACAAACACCTTCAGTAATGTGTGTCAGGATACAAGATTAACTCAAAAAATTAGTAGCCCTTTTATATACAGATAATAAGTAGCCTGAGAAAGAAATAAGAGAACCTTTACCCTTCACAATAACCACAAACAACATAAAATATATTTGGATAACTCTAACAAAACAAGTTAAAGACTTGACTGGTCTGCACCTCTTCTAGTAGTCTCAGATTGTATGAGACTATGCTTTGACAGACTTTACTTCTTGGAGAGGTAGGACCTCAGTGAATCTGGTCAGTTTCAGAGATTTGATGAAGCCTGTGAGTTTATTTTATACATTTAATTTGTTCCATTAGGATGCAATGTTCCATCTTCCCTTAGAACATTTTTTTTGTTTCTCCTCTTTTCTAACATCATATATCTTAACAAGCATCCTTCTGAGATGGACAGTTTTCATATGGAAGAAAATTCTATACTGTCTTTTTGTTGCTTTCATTAGTTAATAAAGAAACTTCTTTGGGCCCTTGATAGGGCAGAACTTATGTAGGTGGGGAAAATTAAATGGAATGCTGGGAGGAAGAAAGCAGAGTCGAGAGAGAGACCATGGATCCTCCGCCTGAGACAGATGTTGGTTAGAATCTTTCCCAGTAAGCCACTGCCACATGTTGATATACAAATTAATAGAAATGGGTTAAATTAAGATGCAAGAATTAGCCAATAAGAAACTAGAGATAAAGGGACAAGCAGTGTTTTAATTAATACAATTTCTAGTGGTTATTTCGGGGCTAAGCTAGCCCGGTGGCTGGGATGAACAAACAGGTCCCCTTCCCCTTACAACAGATTTTTATACGATCACCTCCAAGATTCAAGGAACATCATTGATGATGGTGTGTAAAGAAGGTAAAAGCTTAAATACAAGAAAATAGGGTTGTGAAATGCTATCTCTCGGGCCCAACATACCTCTACAATTATGATCTCACAGTAGCTATGGCTGCCATCCATGAGCCTGCACAAGACTGTGGTTGTGTGGTGGTCTGAATGAGAATGGTCCCCAAAGATCATGCTTGAATACTTTGGTTCCCATTTGGTGGAATTGTTTTGGACGAATTAGGAGGTGTTACTTTGTTGGAGAAGATATGACATCAGGTTTCAGATTTGAGGTTTCCAAAGTTCATGCCATAGTAGGTTAGCTCTCTCCTCCTCTACCTCTTCCTTGTGGATCATTTGTAAGCTCTCGGCTATTACCTAGAGTCATGCCTGCGATCCTGCTGCCATCCTGAAATGATGATCATGGGCTCCTCCTCTGAAGCTGTAAGCTCCCATTAAATGCTTTCTTTTATAATTTCCTCTGTTCATAGTGTTTTGTCACAAAAGTAGAAAAGTAACTAAGACAATGTGTAAGCAGTCAATCAAAGACTGAAGAGAGATTCAGGATCCTCCGCTCCTCTCTACTGACCACTGATGAACTCTAGAGGACTCCTAATCATTGTCTTCAGCTGTATTTATACTGGAGAGCCCCCTGAGCTCAGGTGATAGGTCTAAAAGCATGGTCACACAGACATCCTTTTAAAACTCAACAGGTCATTTAAAAAGAGGAAAACCAAAGAAGAAACAAAGATATAAACACAGAAAGCTGACTTTCAGAAAAGTGAGGGTGAGTAAGGGAAAGTGGCTCATAAGGAGAAATTGACAGGGATGGGAAGGAGAGAAGGGAGCATTAGAAAGTGAGGGTAAACAGAATGCATTCTGTACATGTAACTCTACAAAAGTATCTCATGATGGAGGGGTGAGGAAAAGATTGCTAAACTGAAGAACTTTGGGAAGAAATAGTTCTCGCTATACTAAAAGCAAACCTTCTAAGCAGTACATTCAACAAAATGGCCTGACAAGAACTCATCACACTGTCAAGTTCATCAAACATAGGGAGAGGCCTGAGAAACTGTCACACCTAATAATAGCCTTTGGAGATCTGAGAAAGAATTCTAACCTTCATACAATTCTAGAATGGAAAAAGAGTGTTGTAAATAATTAAGGGGATAAGTTGGAGAAGAAAGTTTTGCTAATTATAACGGTTTATCATTTTTACAGAAATACTTCCATATATTTTTAATAATAGTTCAAATTCCACCCAAGGTGTATAGAGACTATTGTTTTCTCAGTTTGGGTGTATATTTAAAACTGTCCTGTGGAATTCTATTTTGAAAATTTCTTACAGAGATTAGGATATAGTAGTTATAGTCATTATAGGTTAGGAAAACATACACAAATCATTCATTCAAAAAGGACATTTCTTCAAACACCGTAAAAATCATGACTTTAAATAACCCAAAAGAACATATTAGTTGATTTTTGTTTAAGTGAGGAAAGAAAACCGATATGTTCAATGTCTTGCAGGTAGGACTTCAGAAAGTTTTGGAAATTTACGTGTCTTCATCAACTAAATGCTGATCAATTGGTCAGTGAGTTAAGAAAATGTGGTAAATTTATTCAATGGAATAATTTTTAGGATTACAAGTAAAATTTAGCAAAATTATTACAATTTGTGGATATAATATTGAATGACTTAAGATGCAGAAAAAACACAAATACACAAAAATATACAATAGTGATGTCAGAGAATGCATATGACATGACCAGAAAGAAGATAAATTTTGTTAGTACATACTGTATTCCTCAAGGAATTATCATATTGAAACACATTACTATGTAAAGTAAATGCATGCTAAGAAAATTAGGTAATTGTATGAAATCTAGGTATTTCTGTTATTAGTTAGGACATGGTAGGGAAACAGAATTGACAAAATGAACATATATTTTAAGATGAGGTTTACTACCTTGGCTAATGAAGCCAACAGTGGCTGACTGTATGCTAGAGAGGCTAAGAACCTGGTAGCAGTTAAGTTCACAAGGCTGGATATGTCATTTGTCCCAGATAGGCATAAAAATTCTGAAAGAGTCCAGAAGAACACCTGCTCTTCCACCAATTTTGGATTGTGATATCACTAAGAATAGTAGAACAGCAAGGAGGTAGACACACTCAACAGTAAAAGTGAAGTCAAGTAAGCAGCATTGGTTTTTTTCCACAAACCTCTTCATGATTTTTTATCCTCAGTCAACTGATTGTTGGACAGACTTCGTGTGGTCATTGGTACATGCTTAGGGGAAGAAGGCATTGTAGCAGTATTAAGACTCATAGGCAATTGAGAACTTCTTAATGTAACTTACTTTCACCCTCAGATTCTATTGGGGCCTAATCATTTATATACCATTTCTGTTTGATGGTAGATCTCTGTTGAGACTGTGTTATGGTTTTGTGGGTCAGATAGCACCAGATCAAGATCAGAAACTCAGGTTACATTGTAGGTTGATGGCCTCTTATCAAGCGTTAAGTTTCCACTAAAGCTCAGTAGCAGACAAACAGCTGTCTCTCAAAGAGAATATAGTTGTCTGCAGATGTCATCATGTCCCTGATGGATAGTCCCAGGGTCTCTGCTATAACTCATCTATAGGGTTCTGCTGAAGGCTCCAAAATAGCACCTTAGTTAACCTTTCACACATCAAATACCATCAGCTCCAACGAATCACATGGCCCCTGTACCAGAGTAGCATGTATAGCTTCCGTTCTTGTTAATTAGTCTTCTCCTATTCCAGGTTCCACTCAAAACTAGTAGCTTTCTGAATGACTTGCTGTATGGGTGAGGATAACACACATAAAGGATGTGCTGCCTCCAACACCCAAATAGGCCTTTAAGCACTGAGTGTCTTTATTGGCGGTGGGAATGTCAAAGTACAACAACTTACATTTTACCTTAGGAAGAATATCTCAACATACCACAAGGGTTTGAGAAATTTCAATTGGATCTCTGTTGGATTTATTTCTCATCCTCTGATGCACATATGCTTTACCAACAAAATCTCTTACTCAATTTGTCCAATCAGTATCATAAATAATTGACCATTATATCACCTTGTAGAAGAGATAAGCAATCAAGGTTTAAGCAAACTATATTATGACACAGAGCTAGAGAATTAGTATTCCTTATGTAGAATAATAAAACAGAAAGGCTGACTGTGACAGCTGAAAGAAAATTGATACTGGTGATATGTAGCTAACTTTCTTGTCGGTATTTCTTTGGATTGCCAGCCTCCAAATAATAACACAAAGACTTTATATTAATTATGGAAGCTTGGCCTTGAGGTTAGACTTGTTTCTACCTACCTCTTATAACTTAATTCACCTGTTTCTATTAATCTACATCTTACCATGTAACTTTTACCTCTCTCCCATTCTGTACATCTAACTTGCTCCATGTCTCACTAGTATCTTCCTGCCTCTCTTCTTCTCAGAGCTCCTTTCTCTCTCTCTGGAAATTCTACCTATTCTCTCCTCTCTAGTTATTGACCATTCAGCTCTTTATTAAACCAATCAGAAGACACCTTAAGCCAAGACATATCTTTACACCGTATGAAAAGCTTATCCCATAACAGTGGTACTTGTGTATAGATATAAAAAAGTCTTTTTATGATCTATATCTGCATATGTGTTATTCTGGTCAAATAAGGAAACCAAGTCTGGAACAGTAGCTGAGATAAAGCCAGTACTTAAGTTTGAAATATTCAACTGTCACAATCATGGCATGTTCTCCATGATCCATCCATCTTCTGCACAGACCAAATTAACGACTAAAAGGGGGATGTGAGAACCATCACCCCTGCATCTTTTTGGTTCAATATTTTTCTTCATAAACGCAGATCCAATAGCTTTCATTTGTTCCTCTTCATCATAGAAGCTCTCATTTTGTAAGTTAATGAACCACTGAGGGACTTTTACCATCTTCTAGGTATATCTATTCCAATTACACTTTGTAGGGAAAAGGAAATAATCACGGGGTGAGTTCAAGGACTCATTGGACACACTACAAGTCAGTCTTTAGGTAAAAATTTATAACCTGTCCTGTCTTTTAAAATCCCCCACTTTTTACAGAGGTACCCTAGTACTTTAGGAGATATTTGGAACGAATAGCAATTCAGAGACAGTACATAGTAGGCTCTGAAAGGGCCGATTGTTTCCTTTTCCCCAGCATACAGTTTCCTTGTAAAAATCATAAGTCCTTTGGCAGAATGGCGTGAGAAATGTTAACAGTAAACATTTTGAGTACTGAGCTAGGCTCATCCTCAAGAGGACCTGATCTTCCAATCACTCAAAGGATTATATATTGGTTAATTGGCTTGAGGGATCATCATTCTTTGCTTCTGTGATTCGGGTAGCTTTTCATTCATTTACTTTGTAATTTTTCTGCTTTCTGAGACTGAACAAACACTTGATAGGCTTCCTTTCCATCTCAATTCTGGGAACAATGTGATTAATTAGCTAGTGCCAAAGGTCTACTCTACCCATGTCTGATCATTGTAAACATTGCTTTGCCTATTTGGTGCACGGCAAGGCTGTTATATATGCTCACTTTGCCTTTGGTGATTCAGTGCTGCCATTTGGATCTGGACATTCCAAGATTCAATGAGACTCACTGAATTTAACTTCTCCATTTGAGTATTATGAGCTCCCAGGAGTTGATCAATTCAGGAGACTGGGTGCTTCAGCAATCCAAATTTGATTTTGAAGACCTAAGGATTTTTGGAAAGCCAGTGTGCTTCAGTTCACTTTGGAAGGTTGAAGAAGCTGCTTCTGATTGTAGCAGAGATGGAGGGAGCAGCAGTAATGGGGTAGATGCTCTTACTAGCAAAAAGTAAAGGCTGGCAAGTGAAAAGCACCACTTTCCACTTGGGTTTCTTTATAGCTGAGATGCTTTTGGAAGGTGCTATCCACTCTTGGGGAACAGTCTGTCATGGTTAACCACATTCCCAAAAAGGTATCGCTTAGTTAAAGGTGGTCATATATTTGTGTATCCCACTGACAACTATCCCATTTAATCTGAGAGAGATTAACATGTTAAAAGGAGAAACTGAGAATCACATGTGATTTAGTAAGAAAACCTGTAATAAAAATCACCATGCAAAGACTGATTTTAGGAAACAAGCCCTCATCAGTGAAAATTAGCCATCAGCTAATTGAAAATTGAAGCCTTAGAAAGATTTTAATTAAATGCCACAACACACCATGGTCAAGAGAGCTTGTTGTTCTTCCAAAGGTTCTGAGTTATCCGAGCACCCAGGTCAGTTAGCTCTCTCTCTCTCTCTCTCTCTCTCTCTCTCTCTCTCTCTCTCTCTCACACACACACACACACACACACACACACACACACACGTGCACACATGCGCACGCACACACACATGTAAATATTTAAAGAACACAGCAGCATAATCTCAAATAATGATTTTATTTTGGAGGAAGAAGCAGGCACAGGAAAATAGATTTGTCATATTTTCACATTCTACTTAGACCTGAGAAAACTGCTGTTAAACTCTGTCATTCTGGGGCTCATTAAGAAAACTAAAGAAAAAACAGTATTTTTTTCTTGTTAAAGGCTTATATTTATAGAAGAGGTTTTTTTTTTTACAAATTAAGTTGAGGATGACTAGAGACCAGGATTTTCTTCCTAACACAGGAATGTCCTCTCCTGTAGAATCAGCATTGAAATTGAAATTCTCATTGCTCATATGTGAATAGATAAAGGCCTTTGTGATAATATAAACATACTATAGTTTTCAGTCTACTTGTTTTAGAGGACTCCTGAATCGTGAATGGGTGGGTCTTTGATTCTTGTGCCTACTCTTGGGGCTCTTTTGTTTTTCATTTGGCTTGGATTGTTTAACTCCAATATGATGGTTTTCATGTTATCATATTATATTTCATTTTGTTAAAAAAATTAAATCTTACCATCTTAAAAAAATAAAAATATAAAATGAAATCATTCAAGCATAAAACAATTTTTAAAAAAAAAAACAGTTCACGACTTAAAATGAAAAAAGACATGGTGGAGGAGACTTTGTTCTGTGTGTTTGTATACGTTTCATTGTTTTAAGCAAATAACTACATACTGCATTCCAAAAAATAATTTTAAAAATCCGATTCTCTATAAAAAGATAAGATCTCCTGAGTAAATTGGGAACATGGGGACCTTGGGGGAGGGTTGAAGGGGGAGGGGAGAGGCAGGAAGGGGAGCAGAGAAAAATGTAGAGCTCAATAAATATCATGAAAAAAAACCGTATTCTTAATATAGCATGCTTTATTGAAAATAAATAAGCATTCATGAGCTGAAGAAAGAAAGATAAAGAAAAGGAAGAGAGAAAGAAATCCATGTTAAAAATAATAATGTTCTAAGTAACTTTCATTGTTTACACAGTGAGAAAATTTTTCAGAACAGATCACTTTTTAATAATTCACTTTCTTGTTGTTATTTATATTTTGTTTTATCTTTGGGACAGGGTTTTTCTGTGTAGCTCTGGATGTCCTGGAACACACTGTGTAAATCAGGCTGGCCTGATTTACTCACAGAGATCCACCTGCCTCTACCTTCTTCAAATTGAGATTAAAGGCATGAGCCACCACTGTTGAATCAATAATTCTCTTGATATATTTGATGAATAAGTTATTATTTTTTACAGAAATTTAACAAAGAAGATAAAACTAGTACTGATATTAAATTCTAATGATTCAGTTTTTTCTGATAGTGAACTTCATTTTACTTGGGTTAGGACAGTGACTAGATACTTAATTTTGATCTATACATAATACAGTAATTCTAGAGATTATTATGGGTGAGAGAACTGTTTTTAAAATATTAGTGTTATTTCCCAGCTAACAAATTTGAAATCTTCTGTTGTGTAAAATTTATACCTTGGTGATTCAAACTTCAATTTATATGATTAATGATCCTATAATTTATAGAATGTATTATACATGCTATTTTACATTGTTTATTAAAGTACCTTTCCATAGATAGTAAAAATAACTCTGTTTTTGCAACACAATGGATTAACAAGATGGATCAGCAGGTGAACTTAACTTCAGAGGAGCCTGACCACCTGACTTCAATTCTTGGGCCCCCATGATGCAACAAAAGGAGAGAAAAGACTCTCCTTCAAGTTGTCTCATCTTCATGATAGGCTGGAGCACTTGTGTTCACCAACATATGGGAGCATATTCAAACCAATACATGAATATCATTTTCAAAAGTTCAAATAGCAGATCCAAATGCTTGTCACGTATTCACAAACGTCTTCTTTCGTAGAACAGAGGTCTGACATAGTGTGAGGGTACTCCACTACTTGTAGATGTGAATGCCTGTCAAGTGGCTTTCAAATTAATTTGAAATTGCCTATCAAATTTTATTTATTCCATACTCAACTAATAAAAATGTCTCAAATAGAGTCATCACAAACGTAAAGAGCACATTGAGAAATACGGGTCTCCTGTCCTTCCACCCTGCAGTGTGCTGAGAAGCAGTTTCCATTAAGAGTAATAATGTCTTGGTCTCACCTCTCAATGGAGCTCTGGAGAACAGATCAAAGTGAGGATGTGGCTTATGCTTTTCAAATTTCCTTGGCTAGGATGAAAATAAAATATATACTTATCTTTGTGGAGGAGGGCATTATTCTTATTTTCTCTCATTGATTCAGTCAGAGAGTATTCTATGGAAGCTGTAGTTTTTCTGCCTACTTATAGATTTTCATTTTCAGTAATTATTCAGCACATAGACAAAGAAGATTTTATTCTCATCTTTTTGTAGTTTCCACATTAAAACAAAGGATCTGTCAGTATTTTCTTCTGAAATCAACTGGTTTTTTCCCTCTTTTTATTCTCTTTGGGATTCTATTTTTTCCAGTTAAGTTTCCCTTTCCTCTTTCTAAAGTCAGCTCTTCTCAACTTGAATGTCTTCTTGCCAGCATCCTTTCTGGCAATCGACCAGAGTTTCCAGTACAGTTTCGTGTCAGCTCCCCTCAGACTGTTGCCTTGTTTGTCTTTTCAATCGTGTCCCTCTGCAGTACTTTCTGTATTAGAAAATACAGCTTGGTTTTTACTGAGGAGAGAGTTATAGTCCCTACTTAGGAAAACTAAAGAAAAGCATTTCCTCCCTCTCTGAAACCCATAAGATCACTGTGATTTGAGGAGTCCACTGATCACAGGCAAACAAATGATGCAGAAAGGAGCTTCTTGCTTCCATTCAACTGAATTTGGGTCATAGTTTGTGAACTCAGAAGATTTTAAATTTTAATAAACTAGGCTTTTTATTATTTGCAGAAGCTTCAATTTGTCATTCTTAAAGATTATTTAACCCTAAACCACACAAATGAATTTTCAGCAATAGCTGCCACAAAACATTCCAAGATTGTTTTAACAATGAGGTTCAAGAACATGGCCTGTGGTTCATCACTGACTGGCCCTGGGACTTCATTGGATTTACTCAATATTTTCATATAATCTACTATACTAAAGTATGACATACTGACATAAAATCTCAACCAAATACCATCCAGTATTACTATGGTAGCTCTGTAGTACAACTTGAAATCAGCAATGGTGAAGAAGTTCTTTTACTGTTTTATTGATCTCAGGTTTTCTTTGATGATGTTGTTTTTGTTTGTTTGTTTGTTTTTGTTTTTCCCATATTAAGTTGAGAATTGTGGTTTCCAGGTCTGTAAAAAATGTGTGGGAATTTTGAACACAACTGTGATAAATATGTAGATTTATTTGGTAAGTATGGCCATTCTTACTTTGTTCATTTGATAGATCCATGATATCATCTGATATCTTCAATTTCTCTTTTTTAAGACTTAAAGCTTTTATCATATGAGTTGTTCACTTGCTTTGATAATCATCCCAAGGTTTTGTTATATGCAATTTTGCTATGTTAAAAACAAGGCCTTTTTTTTTATTTAAATAGAAAACGAAAGGTGATTTGGGATTCCCCTCTATATGTTGTGAATACCATTGGTGAATAAAGAAACTGCCTTGGCTTGTTGATAGGGCAGAACTTAGATAGGCAGGGAAAAGTAAACTGAATGCTGGAAGAAAGAAGGGCAGAGTAAGAAGAAGCCATGGTGTCGCTGCATGAGACAGATGTGCTGAAACTTTGCTGGTAGTCAATGACCTCCTGGTGATGCAAAATTAATGGAGATGGGTTAAATTAAGATGTAAGAGTTAACAAATAAGAAGATAGAGCTAATGGACCAAGGAGTGGTTTAAATAATACAGTTTTCGTGTGATTATTTCAGTGCTAAGCAGGTAGGAACCAACAAGTGGCCTTCCCACTACAATTCTTTGTTTATATTTTATTAATTTCAGTCCTCAGTTTGATAAATTATTGCCATCTATTCCTCTTGGGCATGTTTGCTTCATTTTGTTCTAGAGCTTTCAGGTATGCTGTTGACAGTTTGAGATCTTTCCACTCTTTTTTTTTGTTTTGTTTTTTGTTTTGTTTTTCGAGACAGGGTTTTTCTGTGGCTTTGGAGCCTGTCCTGGAACTAGCTCTGTAGACCAGGCTGGTCTCGAACTCAAAGAGATCCGCCTGCCTCTGCCTCCTGAGTGCTGGGATTAAAGGCTTGTGCCACCACCGCCTGGCTGATCTTTCCAATTTTTAAATGTAGGCACATTATAAACTTTCCTCTTAGAACAGCTTTCATTGTGTTTAATAAGTTTGGGTATATTGTGTATCCATTTTCATTGAATTCTTTAATTTAAGCCTTTAAATTTCTTCTTATTTTTCTTTTGACCCATTTTTTTTTCAGTAGAGAGGTTTTTTTTTTTTTCCCATGAGTTTGTGAGCTTTCTGTTGTTTCTGCTATTGTTGATATCTAGCTTTAATCCATGGTGGTCTGATAGGATTCAGGGTTTATTTCATTTTTCTTGTATCTGTTGAGATTTGCTTAGTGTCCTAGTATGTGGACAATTTTGGAGAAAGTTCTTGAGGTGCTGAGATTTTATTCTTTTCTGTTACAGTAGAAAGTTCTATAAATATATGTTAGGTATATTTGATTTTTAAAATCAGTTAGGTCCAGCATTTTTTTTGTGTGATCATTTGTCCATTGGTGAGAGTGGGTTATTAAAACTTTCCACTATCCATATATGAGGGTAAATGTGTGATTTAAGCTGCAGCATTTTCTTTTATAGACTGGTGCCCTTGTATTTGAAGCATAAATGTCAAGAATTGAAATGTCATCTTAGTGGATTTTTACTTTTGTTGAATATGTAGTGCCTTTCCTCATATCTTTTGATTAATTTAATTTGAAGTCTATTTTTTTTATGTCTTAAAATGGTGACACAAGTTGTTTCTAGGTCCATTTTCTTGGAATATTTTTTCCAACCGTTTAGTCTGAGGTAATTGTCTATCTTTTATGTTGCGGTGTGTTTCATGTATCCAGCAAAGGATAGTTTATGTTTTCTTATCCATTCTGTTACTCTGTATCTTTTTATTGGAGAATTTAGACCATTGATATTGAAAGATATCAAGGAACAATGATTGGTAATTCCTGTTTATATGTTACTTGGTCTTTTTCTTTGTAGCCTTTAAAGTTTTTTCATTGTTCTATATGTTTAGTGTTTTATTTTGATCATTTTGTTGGGGGAACATACTTTTCTGGTCCAATCTATTTGGTGTTTTGTGTGCTTCTTGTACCTTTGCAGGCATCTGCTTTTTTAGGTTAGGAATTTTTCTTCTATAATATTTTTTCCAAAAATGGAAATATTTGCTGGGCTTTTGAGCTGTGATTTTTTTCTCCTTCCTTTATTCCTATTATTCTTAAGTTTGGTGTTTTCGTAGTTCCCAGATTTCCTGGATATTTTGTGTCAGGAAATTTTTAGATTTAACAGTTTGTTTGACTGATATATCCATTTCTTCTATCATATCTTCAGTGGCTGAGTTTCTTCCTTCTATCTCTTGTACTCACTTGGTGAAGCTTGCCTCTATAATTCGTGTTTGTGTTCCTACATTTTTCATTTCTAGAATTTTCTCAGTTTGTGTTTTTTATTACTTCTATTTCCATTTTCAGCTCTCGAACAGTTTCCTTCATCTTTTTGTTTTTTCCCTGAATTGTAAAAAGGGCTTTATTAATTTCTTCCAATTGTCTATATTTTCCTAGTTTTCTTTGAGAGATTTATTAATTTTCTTTGATTTTTTTCTGTTTTCCTGGATTTCATTAAGGGAATGAATGAAAATTTTCATTTCTTCTTTAAGGACCTCTGTCATCTCGATATAGATTGTTTTTTTTTTTTTAACTTTTTTTATTGAGAAAAGAAAAAAAAACAAATTTCCTCCTCCTCCCAGCCTCCCATTTCCCTCCCCCTCCTCCCACCCTTCTCCCCCTCCTCCCACCCTTCTCCCCCTTCCCCCACTCCTCTCCCCCTCCCTCTCCAGCCCAAAGAGCAGTCAGATTTCCCTGCCCTGTGGTAAGTCCTAGGTCCTCCCCCCTCCGTCCATTTCTAGGAAGGTGAACATCCAAACTGACTAGGCTCCCACAATGCCAACACATTACCTAGGTTCAAAACCCCGTGCCATTGTCCTTGGGTTCTCATCAGACCTCATTGTTCGCCATGCTCAGAGAGTCCAGTTTTATCCCATGCTTTTTCAGTCACAGTCCAGCTGGCCTTGGTAAGCTCCAATAGATCAGCTCCACTGTCTCAGTGGGTGGGTGCTCCCCTCGTGGTCCCGACTTCTTTGCTCATGTTCTCCCTCCTTCTGCTCCTCATCGGGACCTTGGGAGCTCAGTCCAGTGCTCCAGTGTGGGTCTCTGTCTCTGTCTCCATCCATCACCAGATGAAGGTTCTATGATGATATGCAAGATATTTGTCAGTATTGCTCTAGGATAGGGTCATTTCAGGTTCCCCATCCTCAGCTGCCCAAGGAACTAAATGGGGACATCGGCTTGGGCATCTGGGAGCCACTCTAGGTTCAAGTCTCTTGCCAACCCTAAGGTGGCTCCCTTAACTAAGAACCATGCTTCCGTGCTCCCCCATCCAACCTTCCTTCATCCCAATCCTCCCCCTTCCCCAAGTTCCCCTCATTCTCCCCTTCTCCCCCCTCTCTCCCCATCTCCCCTTACCCCCATCCCACCCCACCCCCAAGATCTCAATTTTCTCCCTGGCCATTTTGTCTACTTCCCATAGCCAAGAGGACAACTATATGCTTTTCCTTTGGTTCACCTTCTTACTTAGCTTCTTTGGGATCACCAATTGTAGACTCCGTGACCCTTGTTTATGGCTAGAAACCAATTATGAGTGAGTACATCCCATATTCATCTTTTTGGGTCTGGGTTACCTCACTCAGGATAGTGTTTTCTATTTCCATCCATTTGCATGCAAAATTCACGAAGTCATTGTTTTTTACCGCTGAGTAGTACTCTAATGTGTACATATTCCACACTTTCTTCATCCATTCTTCCATTGAAGGGCATCTAGGTTGTTTCCAGGTTCTGGCTATTACAAATAATACTGCTATGAACATAGTTGAACAAATGCTCTTGTCATATGATAGGGCATCTCTTGGGTATATTCCCAGGAGTGGTATTGCTGGGTCCAGGGGTAAGTTGATCCCGAATTTCCTGAGAAACCGAAACACCGATTTCCAAAGTGGTTGCACAAGATTGAATTCCCACCAGCAATGGATGAGGGTTCCCCTTCCTCCACAGCCTCTCCAGCAAAGGCTATCATTGGAGTTTTTTATTTTAGCCATTCTGACAGGTGTAAGATGATATCTCAAAGTTGTTTTGATTTGCATTTCCCTGATTGCTAAGGAGGTTGAGCATGACCTTAAGTGTCTTTTGGCCATTTGAAGTTCTTCTGTTGAGAATTCTCTGTTCAGCTCAGTGCCCCATTTTATAATTGGGTTGGTTAGCCTTTTACGGTCTAGTTTCTTGAGATCTTTATATATTTTGGAGATCAGACCTTTGTCAATTGCGGGGTTGGTGAAGATCTTCTCCCAGTTAGTAGGTTGCCTTTTTGTCTTGGTGACAGTGTCCTTTGCTTTACAGAAGCTTCTCAGTTTTAGTAGGTCCCATTTATTCAATGTTGCCCTTAAAATCTGTGATCTTGGGGTTACACATAGAAAGCGATCTCCTGTGCCCATTTCCTGTAGGGTACTTCCCACTTTCTCTTCTATCAGGTTCAATGTGTTCTGACTGATAGTGAGGTCTTTAATCCATTTGGACTTGAGTTTTGTGCATGGTGATAGATATGGGTCTATTTTCATTCTTCTACAGGTTGACATCCAATTATGCCAGCACCATTTGTTAAAGATGCTATTTTTCTTCCATTGAATACTTTTGGCTCCTTTATCAAAAATGAGGTGTTCATAGGTTTGTGGGTTAAAATTCGGGTCTTCTATACGATTCCATTGGTCAACTTCTCTGTTTTTATGCCAGTACCACACTGTTTTCATCACTGTAGCTCTGTAATAGAGTTTGAAGTCAGGGATGGTAATGCCTCCAGAAGATCCTTTATTGTATAGGATTGTTTTGGCTATCCTGGGTTTTTTGTTTTTCCATATAAAGTTGATTATTGTCCTCTCAAGATCTGTGAAGAATTTTGATGGGACCCTGATGGGGATTGCATTGAATCTATAAATTGCCTTTGGTAGAATTGCCATTTTTACTATGTTGATCCTCCCAATCCAAGAGCAAGGGAGGTCCTTCCATTTTCTGGTATACTCCTCAATTTCTTTCTTCAATGCCTTAAAGTTCTTGTCAAATAGATCTTTCACTTCCTTGGTTAGAGTTACCCCAAGATATTTTATGCTGTTTGTGGCTATTGTGAAAGTTGAAGCTTCTCTGATTTCCCTCTCTGCTTCCATATCCTTTGTGTATAAGAGGGCGACTGATTTTTTGGAGTTGATCTTGTATCCTGCCACATTACTAAAGGTGTTTATCAGCTGTAAAAGTTCTTTGGTGGAGTTTTGGGGGTCGCTTATGTACACTATCATATCATCTGCAAATAACGAAAGTTTAACTTCTTCCTTTTCAATTCGAATCCCCTTGATCCCCTTATGTTGTCTTATTGCTATTGCTAGAACTTCAAGTACTATATGGAAGAGGTATGGCGAGAGTTGACAGCCTTGTCGTGTTCCTGAGTTTAGTGGGATGGCTTTAAGTTTCTCTCCACTTAATTTAATGTTAGCTGTCGGCTTGCTGTATATAGCTTTTATTATATTTAGGTATGACCCTTGTATCCCTAATCTCTCCAATACTTTTATCATAAAGGGGTGTTGAATTTTGTCAAATGCTTTTTCAGCATCTAATGAAATGATCATATGGTTTTTTTCTTTCAGTTTATTTATATGCTGGATTACATTGATAGATTTTCGTATGTTGAACCAGCCCTGCATTCCTGGGATGAGGCCTACTTGATCATAATGGATAATTTTCCTAATGTGTTCTTGGATTCGGTTTGCCAGTATTTTGTTGAGGATTTTTGCACCGATGTTCATGAGTGAGATTGTTCTATAATTTTCTTTCTTGGTTGAGTCTTTGTGCGGTTTTGGTATCAGAGTAACTGTAGCTTCATAAAAGGAATTTGGCAATGACTCTTCTGTTTCTATATTGTGAAATACATTAAGGAGTTTAGGTATTAGGTCTTCTTGGAAGTTCTGGTAGAATTCCGCATTGAAACCATCTGGTCCTGGGCTTTTTTTGGTAGGGAGGTTTTGATAACCTCTTCTAATTCTTCGTGACTAATAGGTCTATTTAGATTGTTCACCTGGTCCTGGTTTAACTTTGGCATATGGTATTTATCTGAAAAAGTGTCCATTTCCTTTACATTTTCCAGTTTTGTGGCATATAGGCTTTTGTAGTAAGATCTAATGATTCTCTGAATTTCCTCTGTGTCTGTGGTTATGTCCCCCTTTTCATTTCTGATCTTATTAATTTGCAAATTCTCTCTCTACCGTTTGATTAGTTTGGATAGGGGTTTTTCAATCTTGTTGATTTTCTCCAGGAACCAGCTTTTTGTTTCATTGATTCTTTGGATTGTTTTCTGTGTTTCTATTTTGTTGATTTCAGCCATCAGTTTGATTATTTCCAGTCTTCTACTCCTCCTAGGTGAGTCTGCTTCTTTTTTTTCTAGAGCTTTCAGTTGGGCTGTTAAGTCTCCAATGTGAGCTTTCTCTGTTTTCTTTAAGTGGGCACTTAGTGCTATGAACTTTCCTCTTAGGACTGCTTTCATAGTGTCCCATAAGTTTAAGTATGTTGTTTCTTTATTTTCATTGAATTCCAGCAAGACTTTAATTTCTTTCTTAATTTCTTCCTTAATCCAGGTATGGTTCAGTAGTTGACTGTTCAGTTTCCATGAATTAGTAGGCTTTCTGAGGGTAGCATTGTCGTTGAATTCTAACTTTAATCCATGGTGATCTGATAAGACACAGGTGGTTACTAAAATTTTTTTGTAACTGTGGATGATTGCTTTGTTACCGACTATGTGGTCGATTTTTGAGAAGGTTCCATGAGCTGCAGAGAAGAAGGTATATTCTTTCCTATTTGGGTGGAATGTTCTATAGATGTCTGTTAAGTCCATTTGATTCATTACCTCCATTAATTCTCTTATTTCTCTGTTAGGTTTCTGTCTGTTTGACCTGTCCATTGGTGAGAGAGGAGTGTTGAAGTCTCCTACTATTAGTGTGTGCGGTTTGATGGCTGCCTTGAGTTTTAGCAATGTTTCTTTTATGTACGTGGGTGCTTTTATAATAGGGGAATAGATGTTCAGAATTGAGACTTCATCCTGCTGAACTGTTTCTGTTATGAGTATAAAATGCCCCTCTCCATCTCTTCTGATTGATTTAAGTTTGAAGTCAACTTTGTTAGAGATTAGTATGGCCACACCTGCTTGTTTCTTAGGTCCATTTGCTTGATAAGCCTTTTCCCAGCCCTTTACTCTGAGTAGGTGCCTGTCTTTGTGTTTGAGGTGTGTTTCTTGTAAACAGCAGAATGTTGGATCCTGTTTTCATATCCAATCTCTTAGCCTGTGCCTTTTAATAGGTGAGTTGAGTCCATTGACATTAAGTGATATTAATGACCAGTGGATGTTAACTCCGGTCTTTTTTTTAGTCGTAGAGTTTGTGTGTTTCCCTTCTTTGATTTGTGTTGGTGAAGGGTCTCTAGATGTCTGAGTTATTGTGGTCATTGTTGGACTCCTTGGTTAGTGATTTTCCTTCTATTACTTTCTGTAAGGCTGGATTTGTGGCTGCGTATTGTTTAAATTTGTTTTTATCCTGGAAAATTTTATTTTCTCCATTTATAGTGAACGAAAGCTTGGCTGGGTATAGTAATCTGGGCTTGCATCCATGGTCTCTTAGTTTCTGAAGTACATCTATCCAGGACCTTCTGGCTTTCATGGTTTCCATGGAGAAGTCAGGTGTAAGTCTGATAGGTTTACCTTTATAAGTAATTTGGCCCTTTTCCTTTGCAGCTCTTAATATTCTTTCCTTATTCTGTATGCTTTGTGTTTTGATAATTATATGGCGAGGGGATGTTCTTTTTTGATACAGCCTATTCAGTGTTCTGAATGCTTCTTGAACCTTCATAGGTATATCTTTCTTTAGGTTGGGAAAGTTTTCTTCTATAATTTTATTAAATATATTTTCTGGACCATTGAGCTGCACTTCTTCTCCTTCTTCTACTCCTATTATTCTGAGGTTTGGTCTTTTTATTGTGTCCCATATTTCCTGAATATTTTGTGATGAGAGTTTGTTGGACTTGCTGTTTTCTTTGATCAGAGTGTTTATTTTCTCTGTGGTATCTTCAGAATCTGAGATTCTTTCTTCTATCTCTTGTATTCTGTTGGTTATGCTTGTTTCTGTAGACTCTGTTTGTTTACTTAAATTTTCCATGTCCAGCCGGCCCTCTGTTTGTGTTTTCTTCTTTGCCTCCATTTCAGTTTTCAAGTCTTGCACCGTTTCCATTATCTGTTTGATTGTTTTTCCTTGGTTTTCTAGGGTATCATTCACTGATTTATTCAGTTCTTCAACCTTTCTGTTATATTTCTCATCCATTTCTATAAGGGCGTTTTTTACATGCTGTTTAAGGGCGTCAATCACTTTCATGAAGTCAATCTTTTCTACTTCTTCTTGATTAAGGTTTCATGTCCTCCCGTTGTGAGGTTGCTGGTTTCTGGTGGCTTCATGTTGCTTTTCAGCTTGTTGGGCAAATTCTTGCCTTGGCGTCTACCCATCTCTTCTTCCAAATGCTCCCTTATGGATCTTCTTTATCGAATCAGGTCTCCTTGCCTACCCAATGCTGGCTCTCCCCAACGTTGTCTCTCCCCAAAGCTGGGTCTCCCCAACGCTGGGTCTCCTGGCGCGTAGAGATCAGGCCTCCGTGCTGGTGGGCAGGTCACAAACAAAGCGCCTACCCTGCTTGGTGCAGGCAGGCCATAGAAACAAAGAGACTCCTGCCCGCTAGGGTGGCCTGAGGATTCGGACCCAGTGCCCAGACAGGCTGGGCTGGGTGATGTTATGTGCAGAAAGAGGGTGGTGGGGCAAAGTGGGGAGGGTTCTGGATGGAAGCTGGGTGGGCTAGGAAGAAAGAGGAGGTATGCAGGGAGTGGGGGCCCTGCAGAGAGCTCAAGAAGGATAGGGGGCAAAGGAACCTCTGAACTCCCCTTCCTGGGCTGGCGCCGCGGGGCCAGAAACTCACCCCAATGCTGGGTTTCCTGGCGCCGCCTAGAGATCAGGCTTCCATGCTGGTGGGCAGGTCGCAAACAAAGTACCTACCCTGCTTGGTGCAGGCAGGCCATAGAAACAAAGAGACTCCCGCCCGCTTGGGTGGCCCGAGGATTCGGACCCAGTGCCCAGACAGGCTGGGCTGGGTGATGTTATGTGCAGAAGCTGGGTGGGCTAGGAAGAAAGAGGAGGTATGCAGGGAGTGGGGGCCCTGCAGAGAGTTCAAGAAGGATAAGGGGCCAAGGAACCTCTGAACTCCCCTTCCCGGGCTGGCGCCATGGGGCCAGAAACTCACTGATACAGATTGTTTTAAGGTATTTTTTTTTGTGCTTCAGTTATATTTGAATATACCTGCCGGGGTAGGATAGTTGACTCAGATAGAGACATAGTGCCTAGCTGTTATTGATTGTGCTCTTCTTCTGGCATGTAGGCACCTGGACTTGCAGGTGATAATAGGTCTAGGTGCTGATTTCTCTGTTTGGTTTAGTTGGGCAGGAGTCTCCTTCCTTGATTCCCATTTCTTCACTGGGCTTTCAGAGAGTGTGTTGGCTAGTGGAAGCAGAGGTCAGGGAAGGATGCCCTGAGGAATCCACAGGAAACATGGACTCTGAGACTTGAGTCTGCGGTAACAGAGAGCAGGAAAAGGCCAGAGGACAGCCTACTGTTCTTCTGGCTGGTGTGGCTTGTGATTGAGTAGTGGGTGGGTTTGCTGAAGTTGTGGACTGGGACACAAGGATAAGGGAGGAAGGGAAGTATGGTATGGGGGTGGCAGTCTATGGGATCCACAGGAGACCCACAGGGTTCAGGGCAATCTATAGCCTGCATTCCATTGCTGAGCTAGGAACAGCTTGAGAAATGGCTTTGGAGTACAGAGTGGGATAGGTCTGTGGGCAGCCTATATGGTCTTCTGGCAGGCATGGCCTACAGATAGCAATTTTTGAAGAATTTAAGATATAAAGTAAGTTTATTAAAAGAAAACCCATAAAATCAAAACAATAAGAATGAGGACAGATTTAGCAATCATGATAGAAACAAGCAAATACCTCATAGATGCAGCTGAGGACATATTGTGTGTGTGTGTGTGTGTGTGAGAGAGAGAGAGAGAGAGAGAGAGAGAGAGAGAGAGAGAGAGAGATGTGTGAGGGAGAGGCAAGAGAGAGGTATTGGCGAGGAGTGCTAACACATTCAGCTTTATTTGTTTTCTATAAATATTCACAAATTACTAAAAAGATATATCTTAATAGTCTAAATAGAGGACCTGTTGTGTAAACATATCACCAACATTGATCTCTTCATTAGGCTGGTTTGAGTGGAAAAATATTATTTAGGTAAAAGCAGTCTCTGCCTTCTTGCTCTTCCAAGAAGACTTATCGGTCTCTACATTCCTTTTTTCTTTGTTTGCTTATTTGTTCATCTTACTTCTTTGTCATCTGGATCCTCAAACAATTCATCTCTGTGAGAGTTGAAATTACTATTATTCTCACACAAAATACCAGTGCTGGAGGAACAAGGCTTTATTGAATGAATTATTGGAGTAGTCTGAGATTATTGCTTACTACTGCCAAATAAAAATCCTGAGCATTCTGATTTAGGATTTATCCATTATGTGAGATTTTAGAAGAAACTCAAATGTTTTAACATTATGGCTGCATTCAGAGTATAAGAGACCACGCCCAACTGGGCTGGTATATTAAAGGCTATTGGCTAAAGGAGTTCCCATGGAAACTCTGCACTTCCTGGGTGGGGTTCCCATCACCATACCAACTGCTGTTTTTCCCATTATGATGGGCTATGCAGTCCTCTAGGTTTGTAAAGCAAAACAAACCCTTTCTCCTTTAAGCTGCTTCTTTCTGTCAGTGTTTTACAACAGCAGCAATAAAGTAACTAGACACATGGGCATTAAAAAATCAGGACATTGAATGAAAAGGTCAGCAAGGTAAATATGAATATGTAGAGGTGTCAAGAAGTGTGCACAGGACAGGAACTTAAGCCATTTAAATACTAAGGAAAGTATGATCACGTAAGGCTCAGGCAGTTGTTACTTGCATAATCAATTTACCTTGGCATTTGAGGCTTATAAGGAGCTGTTTTTTCTATGTGTCATTGCATCAGCACACAGAAATTGTTCAATAGATTTTGTTGTAGAAGTGAAATCGCACCAGACACATAGTGACATCAGAAAAGAGCCCTAGTGTGGGAAGTGCTATTAACTAGATGTTAGACATGTTATTTAGTCTGACTTTGCTAGGCTTTGGTGTCTTTATGCATAAAATGAAAGTGCTGGACTTCATAATTAAGTTCTTTCAAGCTATAAAATATTCTATAATTTTAACTGCATATATAAGAGTGGAGGCATGCACACACTTTCATCTAATGGAAATAAAGATATACTTCTTTAAAATTTCCTTTGCAAATGTATTTTGGTTAATATAGCTGCCATCAATTTGGCTTATAAAATAGTGTTTTCAATGATCTTTTAGCATGATAGATTAACTTTTATGTTCCTAAAGCCATTTCCTCTGAATGCTGCTGAATTCACACTTCACTAATGGCAAGGATCCGATTAGAACTAATTTCACAGTGATTCTTTGACATTTTCAAACATAGAAATGTGTGTGCTTTTTTGAATAAAAGTCAGAGCATATCATAAATTCTAAAAGTTACTATTAAAGTTCAGTCAAATATTGGACTGTAGTTATGAGAGTAAAAGTGCCTGAAATACTAAACTCTTACAGAGGAGATTACAGGAATCTCCTCTGTCTTACCCTTTTTCTATTCATCTCCTGTATTTCTCTATTCTTGTATCAACAGGATCTCTGTTCCTAGAATTTGGTCCTGTATGTCAGACTCTTTGGCATTTCGTCAGCTTTGTTATTTGACTGGACTTAAAATTAAGGAATCCTGTACTGTCTAATAATATAGATCACCATTTTTGCCCATAAAGTAGGAAAGTCAGAATCTTCATCCAGTGTACAGCATCTGCAAGGGAGGGAACAAAAATAAAAGAGAACAGCCTTGTGTATACAGGGCAGATGAAAACGTTTAAATATTGAATTGCCAAGGTAATAATACTGTTTGTATTAAAATCCCACTGCAGACACATTGCACCAAAGGCAGTTTGTAATGCAGGCAAAATTTAAGGTAGTAGACAATAGGTCAGGCAGATTATCATTCATAACATGGACTGTCCCTGTGCAATTACTTGAGGGCCCTAAGAGAATAGACAATGATCCCCAAAAGATATCCTTACCCCAGGATTTTCTATGGGCTCAAAACATCATCAGCTGCTAGAATTCAGCCCTGCTTTGTGTATTCTGAGCTTAGTAATATTTAAAATCACAGGAATGCATGTTTAGAAGTGTCTTCCTTCCATGTATATATGGGAGAACTAAGAAATTGAAGATAATTGACAACACATGCTTATCAAGTAACAGTTCTCTCTGAGATTAAAACCTTGCAATTTTGAGAGATGTTCATTAAGACACAGGATGTTCTAAGGAGAGGACAAATATTTCAGCCCCAAAGGAAAATTTCTAAACTCAAGAATGAACTTCAGGAAGTTCCTAAAACTGACCAGACTTACTAGAACCCCCATTCTTGATGCACATGTGTGCTGTATGAAGTCCTTCAGTCAGTAGCCTTTAAGATACCAGTCCACTTGGGCATGGCTTCTTATACTTTAATGCCAACATAAAGCATGCACTCTCACTCTCGTCCAGCTTCTGGATTCAGTTCCTGTTCCATGTTTGTGCAGAGGACTGTGATCTGTGAGTCTACCCCTAAACAAAGAACTCCTCCTTATACTCAATTCTAAACTAGTGTGGGATTGTTTTGTAACTTCTGTCTTCACATGTGAGCGATAAAAACTATAGAAAGATACTCTCAGACCAGCTGATATGTTGAGAAGAGACTCAGATTAATGGAGTCACCTAGAAAGGACAGTCTCAAAACTGAGCAGCTGCCTTCACTTTGTACAATGTGCTCTAGGTACCCAGGCTTTGTTGTCATCTCTGTTGGAGTGGGCTTTGATGATGCAGCTCTCTTTGAACCATTTTTTACTCCTGTAAGTAGCCTCTCAACTGTATTTTATATGTAAGTCCAATAAAGCTCACTAACTCATGAAATCTGACTTCAGTGATGTCCTTATTTGTCATTGGCTCCTTCTATCTGGTTAGATATTTGTTCAGGTCTCTCAAGGAACAGGAAATAGTGCCACACAACAACGTTCCCTATTAATGGTCTGGTTGCCTTAGCCTGTTTTGGATGAGAACCACTGCCACAGATGAGATAAATGCTAAAGATAGACTCTCCGCCTAGAAAAATCAGTCTACATGTACATACACAGAATATGTTGCATATATATTTATGCAAGGTGACTGGGGATTAAGAACTTTTGTTTTGAGTTTAAATGTCAAACAGACTTGTTTCTAAATAAAATGCAATGTGACCTACTTGGCTGGAGGTCTCATTAATTGCTACTCAGATTTCAGGTATGAATCAAAGGCCACAAGTGTAGTGGGCAGAGAAGAATATTATTTATGCTCCAAGGCTTTTGAAAGTGCTTGAGAAAAATAGTTGCTCCTGTTGATATGCATTTCAAAGATACTAAAATTTCAAAATACATGTGTATCCCAAGGCACTATGTTCATCAGTCTAGGATATGCAGCCAGAGAGTGAGTGTGCAGAAAGAGCTTTCATCTGATAGTAAAATCAGCTGAGCAACTTTCCCAAACTCACCCACAAAACTAGCTCTCGAAAGATAATGTGAAAACGGTAGATAGGAGTTCATGACAGATGGTCACTGGTATCAATCCCCAGCTATAAATGGAAATTGTATAAATTTCTCTTAGAATCTAGACTATATCTACTCATTATTTTTTTCCAATACTGGTTGTATAATTCTTTCTTTCCAGATGTTTTTCATGGATATTTTGCAGTTAATATATTCTATAATTCTAGAGTTAATTTTTCAAATATTGACATATGTCCCATGAATATGAATGAAAATGACTTCTGGGGATTAGTACAAAAAAAGACACGGGTTTATCAGCAGTTTAGTAAAATTCTATAAAACAACTTTCAATTAATATAAAGCACCACAAAAAAAATCAAGGGTGTCAAATGTTGAATTTAAAAGATCAGAGACTGTCAGTTAAATCGCTTTGGCGGGTTAACTCATTTATTTGGAATATATAAATGTTTTATCTTTTCATCTGCATGCATATATTTAAACCTTTTTTTAAATCATTGTAATGTAATTTCATGGTGTATTTGTACCAAATATACTCAAAGCCCTTCATGCCAAGAATCATAAACTGTGAAATGGAAAATATCATTCCAGCATGTGTAAATATTTTGTATATAGTTAATACTAGGCAAGATTCAGACATGTATACTGAAGGAGTAGTAAGAATATGAAATCCTATTTACAACAAGCTGGATTGGCTACCTTTGTGTGTGAACTCAACCAGGTGAAGTGTCAAACAATTATTTGGTCAAATTTTATTGTGGATGTTTCTCTGAGGTTGTTTTATGAGTGAATGAATGACTAGACACAGTGCAGCAAATTGTCCACTCCAACGTGGGCTGACTTTGTCACTTGAATGCTTGACTTGAATGGAAACATTTAGAACTCACTTTTAAAATTTCTTAAATTACACTTAAAACTAGAGCTCTTGGTGAAAATTTTTTTTAACAAGCATCTAGTGATGGGATTGAGGTGATTAAATTTGAAATAATGTACTACATTAAGGTTATTGAGTTGGTGCCATTCACACTAAAAAAGAAAAAAAAAAACCCACTAAACCAGAGTTTTAGAACATTTATAGACAAGGAAATACGCCAGAAAACTAAGAAACTATTTTTGTTAGGATGATTTTTGTGGTAATCAATTAAATTGAAGACGTGTACAATTTCTTCTGACTCACATCATCATGAAGCAAAACAAAGCGTGGATAAAATAAGCCATTCACATTCTTTCCATAATTTATAAAAATTATACACGATTCGAACCTGATGGTGAGATGAGCATATGAGATGACATTCTACTACATGTAACAATTATATTAGATTAACAAAAAATACAATTAGCGCACTGTCTGGAAACAAAGCCAAGGGAAGCATTCAAGGATGTGGGCGTTGACTGTTATCGGCTGACACATATTTGACAGCAGCTATTTGCTTGCTTTTGTCCTACTTGCAAATATTAATTCACATTAATCAGTTTGAAAATTATCATTTGGCTCACACAGGGAAAAAAAGAAATTTCTTTTGAATTTTCAAGGGAATATTAAACATCAGGGCAAGTTATATAACATTTTAAAAGAAAAACAACGCTTTAAAGATTAAAATTGCAAGACACATATCAACATGGGACTTATTTTCCAGCATTATTTAAGTCAGTCCATTTGTAAATATCATCTCATATAATGCAAGGGGTCATCCCTTTGATACATATTGCTAAGTGACATCTCAAAATAAAGCTGTAAAGAGACAAAGGTCAAACAGCAATTCAAAGTGAGATGAAACCACAGTCGCTGTCTTTTAGACTTCAGACCTATGGGGCTACCCACCAGTGTATTATAACTTGTGAGATTTCAACTGTGAAATAATAATTTTCTTTGGATCCTCTTTTATGCTTATGAATGGATCAGTTAAAGTATGTCAAGAGATTGCCAGGCATGCCATTCAAATCTATTATATTTAGAAACTCATTTTCTGTGTGAATTGAGACTTTTTTATAAATGTCAACCAAAATAAATTATAGAAATTATTGAATGTGGAGTTTGAGCTAGTATGACTCATTCAAAATGGGAATTTAAAAATTTATAGAAACAGTGTCAGTGTCCCTATTTAAGTGATTGTCTTAAATATAAACTTACATATTATGATTGTACTAAAGTTAACACTTTCACATCCTCTTTATACCAGTTTAAGATTTCATTGAAGAGGAACAGAGTTACAGGAAGCAAATAGTTAATTAGGAATACTTCTGTTTTATGTTATTTTCATAGTAACATCTGATAACAACCAGAAACTATCTCGAATCCAAGACTTCAGACTCAGTCCTAGGTTCTTAGTAATGATTCATGGGCTCAACCAAAATTGTCACCTCAATACATTAAAAAATAAATAATTGCAGTTTTGAAATTATGAAAATAAGCGTGAGTCCTTTTGTGAGAAAGCATATGCTTCGTTTTACAGTTTGAAGGCTTGGATGTTTTGTGGTGATGTTGCAAACTATCAGAAACCGTTGTTGTTTTTTATAATTATAGTTTCCTATTGAGAGTGATGTTTTGCAGACATCATGGAGAGACCCAACTTTCAGACATTTTTTCTCACTCTATTGATTTTGTTCCTGCTTTACTCTCATCTATATTATGATGAATGCATCACTCTTAATACAGATATAAGCAACCTCTATTTCAAATACAGCTTATTTCCTTTAGTTCAGTCTTTTACAGTAAGGGCATGTTGATTCTTATACTTTTTCTTAGCCTTAAAGGAAATAATTTTCTTGTCCTTCATTTGCATAGAGCAGAAAAATTTGTAAATTCTTAAAATTCTGCCTCTTTCACAATAGCGTATTATCAAAATAAAAGTTCCCCATTAATAGGATGCTTCAAATTTAAAAAAGTCAAGTATGCATAATTTCTTGTGTTCCTAATCCTGCATGGCCAATTTCCCTTTTAACTATCTTAGAATTAGCTGTGACCAGAATATGCAGAACATCAATTTGCAATGGCTTGTAAACACAGGTCTACATGTAATGGAATAATATTTTCATGTGCAGCAAATCAGAACAAACATGTCAGATCCTGACACTGTCATATTCAGATGCCCTTCACCTCCAAGAATAAGAAATCTACAATTTAAAAAAATACTGTGTTGATAAATGACAGAAACTGACAAGCATCAGCTTCAGATACTATTTTAGATTTCAAACTTACTGTCTCTGAGAAAATGTCTTGAAAGTTATAAATCATCTGATTTACATGTGCATGTTAGTACTAAGGTATCATTTAACATTTACATCTTTTCCTAATAATTTAGCCAATGGGTAATATTTACTGAGACTGAAGAATTTATTAATAAGGCATTGAGGCATCTGCTGTGAGGAAGATAGAAGGTACACTTGGGATTCCATCCTGCCATGTAGACTTATTGGCTGAAGGAGCTTTAGCAAGGTTCTTAGACCTCTAAGTTCGACTTTGCTCGTATGCGATGTGAGAAGTTTTAAGCACCCCCCACACTTAAGCATTTCAAATATTACTACTGCTAACTCGCAGGAAGAGGATACTTAATGAACATCTATCCCATGCCCTCATTTAATTGGTGTGGTCTCTCAATGGCTTCTGAAAGGGGTGACTCATGTGTCCCCCACAAACCCAATGACAGCACTGGCTACTTGAGATGTACCTCCTTGGATCCGAACATGCTGTAAGTATAAAATATGTACTGCATTTTAAAGATATGTCATTAATATCTCATTCAGTAAGTGTTTATAATGATCAAATTGAAATGGCACTATTGTATAAACCATGAAACGCTCTGGTCTAGAAGGTAAAAATTGAATAAATCAAAAAATGAAGTTTCCAACTTCAATAAAGAAAAGGTTGCATGAGGATTTTATATCTTAAGATCTTCTGAAGAAAGGACTTTTACTATACTTTTGTATAAAACAAATCATGGCAGCTAGAATTCGAGTTCCTTTGAGTCCTAAGGCTAAAAAAATTAGTAATTGAATGAGAGAGTAACCATATTGTAATGTGTGCTCACATATATCAGTATGAGGCAACACTCAAGTGTACCCTTCTCATAGCTATTGGAGTTCTGTGTCTCCCTGAACAACCTAAGATTTATTGAGGTCTTGACCAGTCAAGTTACTCTATCTAGAGAGGACAAAAGTCGACTTTGTAGAAGCAGAGTGACAAGTGGGGCAGTTAGCATTGGCCTGTCTGACCAAGCTCCCACTCTGAGAAAGCATTGTTAGCAAAGCTAAGGCTAGCCTCATCATATCTACGAGTCTTGATCTAGACTAGTCTGGACTGAAACTTTCAACAGAGCCCAAGCTGTTCTCAAATTTATGACCATCCTCATGCCTCGGCCACCAGAGCCCTGGAATTATGGTCATTTAGACATGTTTTAAGGTCCGCAGAAATGCTAAAGGATGACCCCAATCTCAAATAGTATGGTAGATCTAAGAATATTTATTAGTATTTCTGCATGCATTCAAGGTCTTTCACCTGTACAAAATGGTGGCAACCCTGAGAGGATCGTGCAGTCTCCTTTTAAGCACAGCTAGGGGAATTTCAGGAACAGTTGGGTCATCTCCAATATGATTGGAAATGCCGTTACATTAGTACATTTTTAATTGGCTGAAGTTTTTTTCTTTGGACATACTTGAGTAAGTTTTAAGGAGATTTGCAGGAACTGTCTTTGAGACATTGTGGGGCTGACTCAGACCTTGTTCCAGCGCTTCCCTTCACCCATGAAAGTAATTTGTTGATAAATGGCCCTTTGTTGGGAGAAACACCTGTTTGCCCCTCTCAGAGGAATGAAACCTAAATTCAGTTGTAACAATCAGAAATCATAAACCCTTCAATATCAGTTTTCTTCCTAAAATCATAACATTCCTCATAGACTCTAAGAGAAAGCTAGAAGTCTCAGGTCCTGACTTGATATTTACATTGTTACATGCAACTATTTTTTTGTCTTCTACAGCTTGTATTGTAGGGACCCCTTCACTGTTTGTGTGTGACAGCTCAGCTACACCTGGCTTACTCATATCTCTATGATAGTAAGAGCTTGCGGAAAGTGTTTGTTCTGCTACTCATCAGCCTGATGAATCATGGTCACCTTTTCTGTCAGTTTTCATAGGGTTACATTCCAGTGAAGACAAAAAATATAAAATAGTGTTATATGACACCCTTCCTGGGAAAATGCTAGCAAATCTCTACTTAGCCAGGTAGGGAACCAGCAACAGGGCAAAGAAGGAAATCACCAAATTCCAGCTTAGTGAACCAATAGGTTTTATATTGGGGTTAGTTATAAAAACAGGAGCAGAAATGACTCAAACACAACTGCACCAATGATCATTAACCTTACCATGACTGAGAGCTCATGAAAGCTGGAATTTTAGATAGCACAGTTTTGGGTGGCTGACCACAGTGGAACATGTCCCAGGTGGCATAGGCTGTTGGAGCTGTGGACTGTGTTCCTGCTACCCCAGCTCCTGGTCGCCTAGCTAGCTTTAAACCCGAAATAACAACATACAAACTGTATTCATTTAAACACTGCTTGGCCCACTAGCTCTAGCCTCTTACGGGTTAATTCTCATATTTTGCCTAACCCATTTTTAGTAATCTGTGTAGCACCAGTCTTACCAGGAAAGATTCAGCATGTCTGACCTGGCGGCTTGTTCCATTGTGTCTGCCTGGGAGAGGGGAGCATGGCCTCTGAGCTCACTTCCTCTTTCTCCCAGCATTCTGTTCTGTTTACTCCTCCCACCTATGTTTTAACCTATGTGGCCAAGCAGTTTATTTTTTAACCAATGACCTTCCTCCATCAATAGGCTGTCTGAGCCTCTCCCTAGTTTGACTAGTCTCTGCCTGTTCTAGATAACCGAGGCACTCTGAGTGTATCTCTTGGCTGTCCTTTCTGCTTACGTCAGCTTAGGGAGAGAGGAGCTTGGTGTAGCTGTCAAGTTTAATGGACTTCCTGAAGTCTTTGAGTTTCAGAATGGAATGCCTCACCTTTCAGAACATCCTGTGTCTTAACGAACTTCCTCAAAAGATGGAAGTTTGATCCTGGATGAAACTACTACATAATAGACATCTTAAATATCTGGTAATTAATAGTTGTAACTATGACAAACACACATTAAAGAGGAGCAATGGGTGTGGATAATGAAACTTTGGCTTTTAGATGGATGGTATTATGACTTGCATGTGTTGGGAAGCTCCACCCAGTCCTACTCTCCCCACTTCAGACCCTGTCCATGAGAAAGTCAGCCATCTGCAGCTCCTCTCCTAAAACTTAGCTACAGACTAATTTTTTATTCTTTAAATTTATTTAAAAGAAAAGCTATCTTTTCTCATTTTACATGCCAAATACATTATCCACTCGCTCCCCTCCTCCTGTTCCCTCCACCTTTTCCCTCCCATCTCTCATTCCAACTCCCCATCTAATCCTCAGAGAGAGTAAGGCTTCCCAAGGGGAGTAAGCAAAGTCTAGCACATTGCTTTGAGGGAGGACCAAGGCCCTGCCCACTATATCTAGGCTCCAGAGAGAATGGGTTTCAAATGCTAGAAAAAGCAGTAGGGATAAATTCTGATCTCATTGCCAGTGGCCCCACAATCTGCCCCAGCCAAACAATTGTCACTCATATTCAGAGTGACCTAGTTTGGTCCTATGCTGGTTCCCTCACTCTCAGGACAGAGTTGGTGGGCTTCCATCAGTTCAGGTAAGCTGCTTCAGTGGGTATCCCCGTTATTGTCAGGACCTCTTTGCTTATATTCTCATTCCTCCATCTCTTTGACTGGACTTTGGGAGCTCAGCCCAATGCTCCACTATGGTTCTCTGCATCTGCTTCCATCAGTTGCTGGATGTTGGTTCTATGGTGACAGTTAAGATAATCATCAATCCATCTATAGACTATTCAAGACCTGGTCCATAGATCTGCCTTGTGCTCTTGTGTTCCTTCTCCAGCCTTCCTGAGAATCACCTGGGTGAGCTCTGCTTTGCATCTCCCTGGTTACTAAATCCGTATTGATGGATTCAGTCTAATTTGGCTGATTGTATCAGCAGCAGAGGAACCCAGTATGGGGGATCCAATATGTATCAGTACGTTTGTCTCCTCCTGGATTCACGGAGTGAAATATAATCATGGAATATAAATATAAATAAATATAATTACATGGAATGTATTTTTGACCCCTTGGGAGAAAATATTTTGAGAGTCCTTTGGGCCATCTTGCCAAATAAGTCAAAAGGGAGCCTCTCATGTCTAGTGTTAAGGTTTTGTGAAAATTGTATTTAAACTATATGTGCTTATGTATACAGCCCCATACACCACCAACCTGCCCACCATATATATATATATATATATATATATATATATATATATATATATATAAAATTTTAGGCAAATAGATAATAACGTATTCCTTATGACGTTTTCGGACAGGTCACATGGGTCTATAAAAACAGGCACAAGCATTTTCTAAGGTCTATCCCGAACTTTTCATTTTTCCTCTGAAATTACTCCCTCAATAAATGTATCTCTTTTGTTTTTTCAGTCATTATTTGGCACAGACAGTTGTTATATCCATGTCCATAAGCATAGTTCCTTTGAGTTCTAATCTATCATCTTCAAATACCTGCTGAGAAGGTTGTCTTTTTATATCTCTTTCATTATGTTTTCTGGCTGCTGGCCAGAGAGTGCAAATTAGATTCACGATTATCTCCATGTACCTGGAGAGCTAATAGGTCAACCTGGATAGGGATAACTATGAAAATAAAACAAATTTAATTTCTTATAACGCATAAGAAAGTAGTGAAAAGATATCTACAAAGTTCAAAGAACATGAGGAAGATTTCTAGAAACCAGGTGATGAGCTTCGCTTGAGCATTGCAACCTTTGATTGTGACCATCTTGTTTAAATCCAGAGTAGAGGGAACGAAGGGATTTTTTTAAGCAGTTGTTTGAACAAGAAAGCAAAATTTGTTTTGAATTAATGTGCTTCAGGTTGACTATTGATATGTTTGTGTTTTCATGAAAGCAGAATGTACTTAATTATTCTGAGGTTTATGTCTGCTCAGATTTCCCAATAAGCTGTTGTTCTTTGAAGACATATCAACTATATTTTGACAAGCATTAAGTGCTGGTATGTTGAAATATGTCACATTCCCCTATTTTGTCTTTCTCATTTGGATCTACTGATGCCCTTCAATTCAGATGAAGTTGCACAGATATTATTACTTTCATTTGCGACTGAGAATTGCTTGGAATGACACCAGATTCATAGATCCAAAGCTAGAAGTTTCAATCTTTTTTTTTTTTAGAAGTTTCAATCTTGATCTTCCTCACATCTAACAAGACATGGACTCTAATGGTTCAAATGCATTGCTTGAATAGAAACCTCATAATTTTCTGGAGAGTCTGTCATGCCTTCAGAGAACTAAAGGAAGCTTCATTAAGGCCATCGGAAGGCCCTTGAGACATAGCCATTTGCCATTGGCATCTTGTATCCTCCATGAACAAGCCAATATGTTTTCTCAATGGTCTCCAGAACTGATGAGGAAGCTTTGGTGTGACCTCAACATGCAAACTGATTTCAGAACAATCGCATAAGTTTTGTTTAATTTCCTTCCATGTGTTTGGTCTAGGGGCTACTCTTTTACACCATCAGTAAAATGTTTTTCTCAAACCAATCAAATCTTATGCACTATTATTCCTAGATAAATTTTATTGGTACCTGTCCCAAGATAAAATCCTGTTCCATCAGAAATACCTTTATGAATTGTGATGTAGCATACATTTTTAGTGTGACAATTAAACAATTTGAAAACTGTAGGATTTAATCATAGTTGTATTTTTTGCAAGTATATTATCAAAAAGTATATGTAATGATTGTTTTCTAATTTGAAGTATGTGATTAGAAATTATTTACTTGGCAAAAAAACTAAACCATTGACTAACAACGGATCAGAAAAGTATATATTACTTGTATATAGTGAATCCACTTAATTCAAGCTGATAATTTGTTTTCATAGCTCTCATATGTCACATTTTAAAAAAATTGTATAACTTTAATATAATTAATTAATTAAACTCCCTAGTAAGTTTTTTAAAAAATAGAATTTTACTCTCATGTTGTATACTACAGAATTGGTTCGCTTTTGTTAAATATATTATTATAACATTTTCCTCTTTTCCTGTACTTTAGTGTCTTTCTAATTATTTATAATTCCCCAAGAAATTGCTCATTAATTGTAGCACTATTAATAAAAACTCAGAGACAAAAATTTGGGTTCAACTTGAGAGTCAGAAAAATAAAACAGTCTGCCACTGGCTCTTACCTCTATCTCAACTCAAAATGATGACCTTGCCTCCAGAAATTTCAGAATGAGACTGTGTTTGAGAGCTGTCTCTTTCTGTCTTATAGTCCTATCTATGCTGGCATTAAAGGCAAGCACCACTACTGCCTGGTTTCTATGGCAAACTAGTGTCGCTACTGGGATTAAAGGTGTGTGTCACCACGACTGATCAGTGTGGTTGTTTTACTCTCTGAACTTCAGGCGAGCATTACTTATTAAGATAAAAATGAAATATCACTACAATTAATACTAAAATTTTATTTAAAAGTTGTCCTGATAACATGGAACATAATTCATCTGGGAAAACTAAAGAATCATTTTAAAGAAGAATTGCTTGCTGCACAATGTCACATTTCTTGGATTTCCATAATTTCCACCAACATTATTTTTCTATCTTTGATAGAGAAGTTAGGAATGAAATAATAGTTGAATAGTATGAATTTGTCTTTTCCTTTAGTTTTTAAAGTGCAACTTTGAAGACTCAAGTTTGTTTTCTGTGAATAGAACTTCAAAATTCCATTTTCTTATCTTTAGCTTTTTTTGGTGAGGCACACCACATTCTTGCTATTGCTTTTTAAAAATATTCTTATATTTCTCCTTAGTTTTAAAATATGCAGATTTTGTCTCTTTTGTTCATTTTCTCCCTCAAAGATTAAATCAAGTGCTTTTTGTTCCTTTCATGGTTCAGTGATGCCATGGCTATGAAATGCGCGCTGCCATCATCCTTATTTTTATATCTATGAATTCTTATGGAGAAATAGGATGTGAGATAGATGAAGAGGGAGGGGAAGAGTAAAAGAAATGACAGACAGACAGATATTTGTCACCAAAAGTTGCAACTTTCGTTAAAAATTATGGCAGAACATCATTTTTCAATTAGCAATAATCATGTCCTAGATACTGCTCATGGACAGTGATCCTATCACTGCACAACTCTTGGAACTTCATTTTTTTTATTCTTTCCTCTTTTTTTCAAGGAAAGAAAATTTACATCCTTCATTGAACAATCAGAATTTTTTATTCTAAAGATTAGAAGCACTGTATTTTGAAAACACTTTTTTGTGTTTTTTTTACAGATTATTTTCTACAAAAAATGGAAAATTGTGTTATAGTTACTAAATAGAAATGCATTTCCCTCATTATCTGATGATAGAACAAGGAACTCTCAAAAGGTTAGAGATATTATTATATAATAATAATAAGATTAACAAACTGACATAATTCTGTATTACTCAGGAATACCAGGGAGACTAAGAAAAATGAAGTCACGATGAAGTGGGGGTATTCAATCTACTCAGTCCTGTTTCACTCTACAGGTAAAGACACGGGTTAGAGTGTGTAATGGTAATACTACCATTCTCTTATCATACGGCACTGTGACATTCTACTCTGTTTCTAAAGAAAATATTATATGTAATGTGTAGGATATGGAACTGAGCCCACATTGTTATTCACCAACAATCAGACACAGCAGAGTGGTACTGTCATGTTATAGAACTTTGTCAAGGCTGCTTGCAGTTAGTTGAATTTCATGGGGTAAGACATTCATTTGCATTGAGGTGGACAAAACTAAGCCCTCAATGTATTGGCTTTATTTAGATTAAAAAAGAAACCATACACACCACATTAGTATCCTCAAATTTGTGCTGGAAATTACAGAAAGTGCTCATTATCAGTCTCATCCCCAAAATTCACTTAAACCTCTTTAATGCATCTGTCCTCTACACCAGGCAGAAATTAGTATACAGCATTTTAAATCATGTTCATCCCCTCAAAACACTTTAAAATATCCTTATGCATCCTTACTAAGTATAGGCAAGTATTTTTCTTATAGTAAGTAATTTGAGAAATAGCCATTATAAATCACTTGAAGACATTTCTCCTGGAAACAGCTTGAAATATACATCCTGTTGTTCCTTCTGCTTTCGGTCCTCTATTTTGATTTTGATTATTAACCAGCTCCATTTTCAGAGATCAAACCTTACCATAACTGTGTCCAAGGTCATGCAGTTTAACAGAGGACAATGTTTTGCATCTGACATCTTTTTCTAGTGGTTAATAAAAATGTATTTGTGGATTAATGATAAATTCTGCGTATGATTTAAGTTTCAAAACATGAAGCAATGGAAAAAATACTGAAACTGGTGTTAGAACTGGCTTTGGGCTCATTTGGGGGCTGAATTTCCGTGGGAAGCCCTCTGTTTTTTGCAGATATTTCTGCCACCCATACAAAGACATGTTAAAACTCATAAAATGAGTCAAAGTTTTATTTAATAGCGGCTTGGCAAAAGTCTTAGTTCAAGTTCAATTTTCTACTAGTTAGTGAATACATATGTAAGAAACATGAAGAGATTTTGTCCTCTGCTGTATTTCAAATTTCAATGATCACATAACTAGTATTTCGCTATGTAGACACATTTAAAAGTCTATCTTCTCATTAAATGATAGTTTCATTTTGAAAGGGCTGCTGCATTTACTTCCCAGAATGATTCTGATTTTATGGTTTTACTTGGTGAGAAAAAAAAAGTGTGCGGCTATTTTATGTCTACACAACCAGTTTGAGTACATAAAACAAAGCCTACAGCTTTATAGGAACTCTAAAGTTTTAGAGCCTTTCTGTTTCATCTGAGGGAAAAACAACCTTAACCAGTATTTTTTTTTTTCATCGTCTATATCAAGCAGTTGAGGAACTCCATAACTGTGAGTATCTACCTTGAAGCCATATGTAAAGCTCCAGCATGGACATGAGTCTTATTTCCCTAGACCTGAAAAAGAAATGTACTCGAGGAACAGGGCATTTAAGCTCCTGGAGACTGGGATGAAGGTGTGACCCAAACATTATTAGTTACTGTTTGTTAAGGTGACTTATTTGTGAATAAGGAGGAAGCTGTGCAGGGATATCGGCAATGTGACCAGAGACTCTATGCTATAATGGTAGATACCTAGGAGATTGATGGGAAACTGGTCTGAGCAGCTTGCTGAAGCAGGAACTCAGAGATCCTGTCCATCTGAGGTGACCTTCAGGTGGATGCTAGGCCAACTGTGTTGCCTGCCTGCTGTCTCCCCACCCTCGAGGAAATACAATGCTCTTTGTTCTTTTTTTAAATCAACTTTTCAACTTGAAGTATTAACAAAGTATCTAGCCTAGGGTTTAAAAATGTATTCAACACAGAAAGTCTCGAAAATATTTAATGCTACAAATAATTTTCCTGAGCCTCCGAGAAATCTTGCACTAAAAATGTCTTTCTGCTGAAGTAGTTTCTAAAATATTAGTTTCCACTTTCCCTTTTTGCTCCCAGGACAACAATTTCCCTGAACCAAAACAGCCCCTTTCTTTTCTTTTTTTCTATTTTTTCCCTTCGTAGTTCTGAAATAACCTATCCTGAAGATATAAACAAGCTGCCTTGATGGCTAGCCAAGGCTGTCCTGCCACATATCTCCTCCTTCTCCACACTTCCGACTCTGTGGAGCAGTAAACACAAATCTGCACCCACAGAACCGAGAAGAGAGTCGCTGCAGTTCAACACTGAGTAGGAATTAAAAACAATGGCTCAATTCAACAATATTAAATGAACTCAGGGAACAGTCTCCAAGAGAAGGGATAAATAACCTACATAATGAAAAATTAGTTAACAGTGTTATGTAAATATTGAAGCAGCATCAATGAGGAGGTAAGCAGAAGTATTTTAAGACACTATATTATACAATGCACTGTGCACTGTTTCCTGGAGATAAGGTTTTTAAGGCATCTTTATAAGCACTGCTTCTCTGTTGTGACAGGATTATTTTTACACCTTTGGAAAGCAACTGAAAAAGAAAGCCTGGGGAAAAAAAAATCCCTGCCTAACAAAGCGTCTATACTCAAATAGCTTCAACTTGCAGAAAGAACTGATTCAAGATACAAGAATAGATTGAATATATAAGATTAAACATGCGTATGAATGATATCTGGGTTTCTGCTGAAGTGCAGCCTATTCCTCTCAGTTGAATGAAATGAAATGCAAAAACGGTTAAGGATGAATTTGGGGTTTATTGTTCTAGTGAATTTTTAAATAGTCATTAAAGCAAGTATTTCATATAATAACATCCAGAAACAATAACATGTCCAATGGATGAAATTGAGTGACTGGATAATGTAGTGTGTAAATTATCTAAAGGAAAACATTCTAAGTTCAAGGAAATAGTCTTGCTACTGGCATCAACAAATTGAACTTATCCATTAAACTTTGTCAATACATTTTTTCCTTAACTCTTCTGCACTGAAAATCCAAACTTTATGAAAATTTATCTTTTTTTTTTGAAGCAGGTTGCTCTTTGGAGCTTTGGAGCTTGTCCTGATACTCACTCTATAGACCAGGCCCAGCCTCAAACTCACAGAGACTCTCCTGTCTCTGACTCTTGAGTCTTAGGTGAAAGGCATGTGCCACCACCACCCAGCGATGACAACATATTTCATTGGGTGAAATTATCTATATTTTAAATACCTTCCTGAGAAGTGGTATTGTTTTTATTGATAATTGTGCAGAAATCACTACTGTCATTCTAAATTCATGTTAGGCATCCTTTTTAAGAGACGTTAATGTCCATCACTGTGAACTCAGCATGTAGTAGAAAAAAACCCATAAATGATAGGAAAAAAAATAGAAAAAGCAGAAATATCTTGGATAATCAATAGTTAATAATTAAGAATAATTAATCAAACCCTCTGTTGTAGTTGAGGTTTCATTGCTGTGAAGAGACACCATGACCATGGCAACTCTTATGAAGGAAAACATTTAGTGTGGTAGACTTACAGTATCACAGGTTCAGTCCATTATCATCATGGTGGGAAACATGGCATTTGGTGTTATACTTAACCACTACTCTTACTTTGTTGCCCTGTTTAACAGGGCAGACACTATCAGGAAAAGGCTGATGCAATCAATACTTTTTATGAAAGAGGAGTCTCCAGGGAACACTTGAAAGCAACTGTATAAAGACAACAATAGTGTGGTTAAAATCTTAGCATTTCCTATAGTGTTGGTTTTTGAATTGTCGATGTGGAACAGAAGAAATTATTAACTTGAAGTTCTTGTATCTCAAAGGTATATAATTATTGGAGAAAATTATTCATAGAATGGGTGTAAATATTTAATATTTTGCTTTAGGTTTCATTTTAGAAGTGGAGAAACATCTTTTTTGTGCTTGCATGTGTGTGTGTCTCTGTTTGTGTGTGTGTGTGTGTGTGTGTATGTGTGTGTGTGCATATAAATGCAGGTGCCCATGGAACCCAAAAGAGCATGTCACATTTTCCAGGAGAAACAATTGGTTACAAGTGATTGTAAGTCAAGTAGGGTGCTGGGAACTGAACTCTGGTTCCATGGAGAAGGAAGTGCTCTTAATTTTTGAACTATCTCTGCATCGCCTGTTTTCTCTATAAAGTTAATAATCTACAATACAACTCATGATCACTTGCCATTGAAACTAGAGAGTTATGAGTGCTGGTGCCTGACTCCTGACTCAAGTCACCTACAGTAACTGTTTTTGTAAATGGAAGCTCTCTCTTTCCTAGGATGAATTTGCAGTCTAAGCTCACCTGTGCTCCAGGTATAACTTCCATTACTTGCAGTAATCAAGTCAACGGGAAGAAAAAAGTTCAAAATCCTGTGGAGGAAAAAAAGATAGGGTGTATGGAGAAAGCAGCAAGCAATGGTCGCCTGGGACCGCAAATGAGGATCTCTTTTTTTTTTCAGGTTGTTATATGTTCTGGTTAGTGACCTATAAATGACTGATGATCCTAGGTCCATAGATGCAGAAAGGATGCCCTTTGCCTGGTATTTAATACTTAGAGCATCTTTGTACTTACCCACCATGCCTCGCCCCAGCTTTCAGAGAGACCTGGTGTGTCAAACCCTCTACTTGTCTAAGATCACACTATAGGAATCAGCTTGATTCTTAATAACATTCTATGGATACCTTTTGTGCTCATATTCAAATATAAAACTGTATGTGAACAATAACTTTAGAGTTTTCTTTATCACAGATTTTCCTTCAAAATGAAATTTAAAAAATAGAGTACACTACTTTATTAGCCACCAATCTCATCAAATTTCTCCAAGATTTATTTATGAATTTTGGTGAATTTTAGGATTTTGTTCAAATCCGATTTTATGTTAGTGAAATATATGTATGGGTGTGCATATATATATTTCTGTCTACTTCTAGATACTTTTCTTGAGAATTCTTAAATATATCTAATATAAAAAATATTTAGCTAAACAATGTTGATAGATGTCATGTGTTGTCACACATGTTCACAATCCTCTTGGTAGTAACAAGATTGTGAGAATATAAACAGATTGGATTACACTGCAAGTTCTAGAACAGCCTGGTCTACAAAGTGGGAAGCCATGTAAAAACAATGTTGATAGGTTTATGGAGCTATACGATAGTCATTGAGTGTAACTTTTTTTTTATTATGTCCTATTACATCTGAAAATGTAGTTTCTAATTTCAATTTCTTGTTACCAAATGTCTATAGTTTTTTTTTTTCTTGGAAAATGACTGTAGCCAAATGGTCATTTTCCATAAAACAAAACAAAAATCCTTGGTACCTGCAGAATAGGGAGATGTAGTGCCTGGAGCTGGTGACTAACTTGCATGGACATGTCTCTACGGACTCTAGAATTGGTGTTTCTCATCTGTTTCACCTGAAATAATGTTTCCAAAAATGATTTGCTGAGGTGCACCAAAAGTTCCTCAAAGAACTGAGCCTTGGCTGTTTGCTCTTCTAAAGTCTTAGCCAAGAGCTCCTCTTTCGAGCTATCTCGTTACTCTTTGGGTAATGGAGATTTTTAATTTCTGCAACAGGAATGCGGAGTTTCTGTTGCCCTGTTATAGCAGCTTACACGGCTACAATTTTACTAGGTTTAGAACCCAGGATAACCAAGTACTTCATCTTTCATCTTTTTTCCCTTCAAACAGGTCTGGTAAATGAGATCGCCTCAGAGGTTTTGTATTGGGAAAGAGGCTTCTGAAAGGAACAGACCGGTTTGCTTTTGCCTTCCTACTCAAAACATGGGTATTGGAGAAATAGGTCATCTGTCTTCTCACGTAGCAAAAGACACACAGAACCATGAAGCATCTCTTGGCCACTGCAATCACGCTTGTTTTTAACTTTCATGCACTGTGAATACACAAGAAAATCAACTCCCTGTTCACTAAGCCGTCCCAGTCAAGAGTTTCCACTGTTTAATGTCACTGCCGAATCAGCTTCCCTGGTCTCCAGAAGCCTTTGCCTGTTCCCCCGCAGAAGTTACAAAGGTTTCTTTTTGTTTGTTTGTTTTTGTTTTGTTTTCCAGAGTAAGATGTGTGTTTGTTGAGTGTAGCATTGTGGATGTATGGCTGTGGGTACAGAGCAGGCGTGGAATGAATCAGTGTTCCCGCAGTTAGCATACATGGCCTTTGGATTTACAGCAGCAGTTTGATTCATTCATCAAAATCAAACAATTAGTGTTTACTGGTTAATGACGCTTTGTTTCTATATATCTAGACACGTGTTAATGGAGGAGATTGGCTGGAAATGGCATGTGATTTACCTCGACTGGAGAACTCCATGCTAGACTATAGGAAAACTGGCATTTTAATGCAACCCATGATTGCTTATTCTTTGCAAAAGAATCAAAGTGTCTGAGGATAATAGGATAAAATAGCACTAAAATGGACTTTTGTGCAGTAAACAAAATAAAGGGATTAGAAAGTGCGATGGAAATGGAGAAAAGTGCAGTAAAAAGGCTAAACATTTATTAGCATGGGTGCCACTTCTGCCGAACTGGCTGATCAGGGCTCAGAAGAGTCCTAGTTGTGTAACTCTGCTAAGTAAAATATTACTGTCATAGCTCAAATTCACTTAGCATTTTAAAAATACTTTCCTATCCATTTGCTTTTAAATCTTGAAACATACTATTGAATTTATTATGTTCAGCATATTTGACTGGTTTTCACGTGTTAATTTTATATTTAAATATAAACTTAATTTCATTTCTAGTCAAGATAGAGTAAATGGAAGAATGATTATTTTCCACTGAAAGTAACTATAAAACTGTAATGCATGTGATGCATATTTTGTAGAACTGAACTCAGGTCTTTAGAAGTAAAATATGTTCCAGGTTAGCTGTGACTCCCTTCCTGAAGAAAATTCACTCTCTCAGAATAAGAGGAGAAAGCTCAAGCATGCCTAAAGTCTCACTGACCTCAGCAGATGAGCATCAGAGTTCAAGCTGCTCAAATAGCTGGACTATATTAAGAGACAAAGAACTGTAGAGAGCAATGGGGATAGAACTCGCATGAAGTTCAGTTTGGTTCTCAGAAAAGGCACTGTTGCATTGGTAAGGGCTCAGTCCTCGGGGCTAGAAGAGACCACTTTAGTCAGCAATGAGAACTAAAGGAAGGCAGCAGAGGTCATGCAGGCATGGTGTTCTCATGCTTAGGACAAGATCGCTTGAAGAGGCCTTAATAAACACCTTAGGAATTTCCCAGATACCCTAGAAAAACCATGACTAGTAATAACAACAAGAAAATAATGGCTACATTCCAGGATCAAAGTCAAAGCCAAAAGACCCTCTTTCATACAGAATAAAACAAATGCCGTAATGTAAATGAAGACCCTTCTGCAGTCTGTTATCCAAGTTCAGAACTCAACATACTTTATAAGAGACAATATGAGTGAGGTAGATAAGTAGGAGTAAGGTCAGGACTAATTGTAAAAACTGATGATGTATGAAGCTCTAACCTGAAGGGATGCGGTGGAGTAGTAGCATAGTAAGGGGTAAAGTCCTCAGAAATAAGCTTTAATGAGAAGTGAGATCCACTCCAACATCCACAGAGTGTTGGAGCCTGGAGAGACAGCAACACCGCAAACAAAAGTCTTTTCTTGGGCCTGCTTTCCAGAAGACAAACTTGGATGACAAAGATAACCAAAACAGGGCTTTAGGGTAGAATATAGGTGACAATTCTTTAACATTTTCTGCAAACTTTTATTTGCTTTGAGTTTAAAAATAATAAAAAACTAAATACAGAGCAATTAAAAATATTGAGAAAATGTAAGTATTTGCCCTTATTTTTGCATAGTATTAGATCTGATAAACATCCTGATTTAAATAATGCCTATTCTTGGGTTTTCTTCTTGTAATATATCATCATGTCATAAATAACAATGAACTTTCAGTGAACAAGGGTTTTAATCCTAGCTCCTGAAAAACATACTGACATTGTAGAAATAAAGTATGTATTTATATAATAGTCTAATGAGGCCAATAATTTCTTCACATCAGGATGTGGAAGTCAATGGATTTTTTTGAGTAAAATAAAGGCACAAACAATAACAACCTAAATAAAATTATACACATGCCCCTCCACACACAACAAAGTGAGTTGACATCCAGGAGCTTGCTGATACGTAGTGAGAAAATATGGCAAATGCCAGGGAAGCTTTTCTTAAAGGTCTCTAAGCCTTCAGGGGACATTGCCAAAACTTGACTCAAGTAACTGGCAGGAGGCAGAAGCTCTTAAACGCTTCTTGTTCCTACTCCGAGAGTCATTTTAGGTTATTGGCACAGATCTTGTAGTTTCTCCTGAAGTGACCTCTGAAATCCATGGAGCCCCACAATGACCTTTCTAGATGCTTACACCGATACTCTTCAGAGAAGATCTCCATGAAATATGTTTTAATGTAGAGACAATGTTGCTGAGTGTGAAGATGTGTGTGTGTGTGTGTGTGTGTGTGTGAAAGAGAGAGAGAGAGAGAGAGAGAGAGAGAGAGAAAGAGAGAGAGAGAGAGAGAGAGGTATTGTATGTTTGTGAGAACAGATTTTGACAACAGTTATTGAGATTAATCTTGACTCATGCTTTGCCTGTTGACTTCTTTGCCTCTTTGTGTGCTGAAGGCTACTACACTGTTCAAAAATGATATGTAGCCGGGCGGTGGTGGTGCACGCCTTTAATCCCAGCACTCGGGAGGCAGAGGCAGGCGGATCTCTGTGAGTTCGAGACCAGCCTGGTCTACAAGAGCTAGTTCCAGGACAGGCTCCAAAACCACAGAGAAACCCTGTCTCGAAAAACAAAACAAAACAAAACAAACAAACAAAAAAGATATGTAACCTGAAAGAATTACTGTTAATAAGAAACAAAACTGGAAATATTTGGAGGAAAAAAAAAGATATTTTGATTATGTAATGAATCATCCAGTTTTAATAATTTTGAATGTTATATTTCCTTTACCTTCAATTCCAACATTTATAACATGACTTCTTTAAAGAATTACAAATTTTGTTTGGTGTTATCTCTATATAACTTGTGTCTATCATGAAAGCAATATATATGCTTATAAAGAATAACAATATAGCAAGACAGTATGGGATTAAACTACAATTTTCTTAACAGACTTCAAGTAATTTTTGTTATTTTTTATTATTTTAGCTTCAGGAACTATGGACTGTATTACTCATTGTTACTAGTTCATTACACATTTATGTTATTATCCCTTATATAAGAACAATCCTAGTTAAATTTATTTTTTGAGTAGAGAATAGAGTTTGTATACCATGCCCTTCTGTCTTCTGAATCAATCTAGTTACATGCTTAAGATTCTATAGTTTTTCTTGGCTAAATCAAGATCATTTATTGTCCCTTATCATTATCCAAATATTCCAGACATTATTGCTTATGTTTTTATTCAAGACAGCACTTCCTTTTTATACACAAAGTATAATGGGATGTTTTTCCATTACACTACTGTCAACCAATAGCATCCTAATAGCATCCTGATATTTATGAAATTGTCTTAGAAGTCCCTCATGGGCACCAAATCGTTATCAAAATAATTCATTGTTTAGTATCCTTCTTGTTTCAGTCCTCTCCTATTGTGAATTTCAGGTATAAATATCTGCTTCAAACAGATGTTCTCAGAGTCCCTTCACTGATGGTTACAATCATCATGAATGTATTAGTACATGTCCAGTGTTGTTTTACTTGCTTCCCAACCACCAAACTGGAGTATAGTAGAGCAACTCATTCTTCTGGTGAAGAGTAGGAAATGGTTTCTTATCCTGCCTGTGTCGTTCCCCAACACATGAGTCCAAACAAGCCTAAAATTTGAAGCTCTCTTTAGAGTCTGCCTCCGTCTATTTTTCTATAGAAATTGTGTGTTTGTGTGTGCTTCTATGGGGACATATGGATGGGTATGTGTGTGAAGGCCAAAAGTCAGTATTGGATGTTGTCCTTGTTTGATCTTCATCTTACTTTTTGAGACAGAGACTCTTATTGAATTTGAATCTCATCAGAGTCTCTTTTTATGAGTTTATTAATATATTCTTTTTTATTTTAAATTTTTTATTTTTTTTACATGCCAACCACAGTTCTCTGTAGGAGGTTGCTTGTTTGTTTCCTGACTGCCCAGACCGAAAATATTCACACATAATCTGTATTAATTAAAACACTGCTTGGCCTATTAGCTTATGCATATTTCTAGCTAGCTCTAACATTTTAAATTATTCAGTTTTCTGTTATATTCAAATGTCTGATGTCAGAAAATATATTAAGAAAAAAATTTGTTTATCTCACAGGTATAGAGACTCAGTCTTCCGGTGCCAGGGTCTACTTAATTCTGATGTGGGTCTTCTGGCTATGCCATATTATAGCAATTGTACATGGAAAACTACCATCCTTCAGGAAAACAAGCAAACAGAATGTCACACAAACAGAAGCCAGCTTTAAATTATTACAGATTGTTCCTTCAGTAAGTATGAGGTCATGATAATATATAATTTTCTTTTGAATCTTCAAAAGGTATGCCAAGGACCTAACTGTAGTAATAAGAGTGGTGGGGGGCTGCGTCCCCAGCACCCCGGCTGCCTGCTCTGATAGCTTATGCCCCGAAATAATTACACGGACACTGTATTCTTTTAAACACTGCTTGGCCCTTTAGCTCTAGCACTTACAGGCTAATTCTCACATCCCGATCAACCCATCTCTAATAATCTGTGAGAACCGGTCTTACCGGGAAGATTCTAGCCTAGTCCATCCTGGGTCGGAGCTTCATGGCGTGTGTCTGCCCAGGAGCAGGGCATGGCGTCTCTCTCCAAGAGGAGAGCAGTGGAGTCTGACCTCACTTCCTCTTCCTCCCAGCATTTTGTTCTGTTTACTCCACCCACAGGGCCAAGCAGTTTCTTTATTGCTTAACCAATGAAATCAACAGATTGATATATGACACTCCCACATCACCTAACCACATCTCTCTAGATACCATCACTTAAAGGTATTGCTAATTTACTTTCTACATACAGTAAATGAAGTTCTGAATACATAAATGTCTTGTGGATGTACTCGAACCATACATGAAGAAAACGTGGTGTTTAGATTTTAACTTCTCGATTGCATCTCATCTATGTTATCAATATCCCATAAAAATATTTTCGAAGTCCTGCTTCAGAGTATTCAAGTTTAATAAGGTCTTTAACTTCCTTCGAGAGACTAGAATGGCTTAAAAAATAGATACAGAAGACACAGGTTTCTCTATTGCCCTTCAGGGTCATGTTTCAGCGGGTGTCATGAGAGAAAACTAGTGAGTACAAAAAGTTCCTCTCTCGTCTCTACAAGTCCCATGGTACAACCATCATCATCTAGTGAAGAAAAGATGTTCTCCATTCTTAGTGCTAGCTGGATCATGGCACTATGCTTGTCAATAGTTTTTGTGTGATTCATGACACCTATTCTGCAGTTGACTTTGTAGTCTCAGAGCAGATCAGACTTCCTAGTTTTCTCTCTACATGCTAGTTTGCACTTAGACATCAGCTTTACAAACCAAAAAATCTCCATTTACATTTGAAATATTTTCACTTAACAGAGAAATGAGATGCAATTGCTGACTCTTGCAACTCGGTATCTCAAGGTTGTTGTTGGGTAGAGAATGAGATGTCTACTAAAGGCTCATGAATTTAAAATTTATTCATGAAAGTATGGGCATTGACTGAGAACTTGTTTTTGAATAATTTAGTTACTTGTTGGATAACAGTTTTTGTGTTGTTGCATACCAGGTGTTATCCAAGATAGAAGTAACGAGATGACTAAGGTTAAAAATAAAAGAAAAACTGAAGTCTTGGTTTTAGAAATCTTATAAGAACAAAGTAGAAAGTGTCTGATGAGAGAGAGATAGGTATCTCACTGGATTTTGAAATGTCCAAGCAGGTACTGATGAAAGCAAGGATAATGAAAAAAAATGGGTAAGAGATTTGAGGGCACACTCAAGGAACAAGCTGATCTACTTTCATGGATACAATGGAGAAAGAGACTTGAGAGCTAAATTTCGCTCCGAGAGTTGATGTAGTCTAAAATGAAGGAGGGGGCACTGAAGTCCTGAAGGTGACTAAAGATTATTTGATGACAAAGGAAAAGAGTGGCTGAAGAACCAGGGGGCACACTTAGTTTTCTATGCTGCCAGTCCCTGGTTGTCTTGATTCATGTGCACACTCAAACTGTAAAAAGACTGTTCTAATTTGTGAACCACTTAGAAATGTCACTGATCACAGACAATCTCCAAACTCTCAGAATTTTGTTCATTGAACAAACCTTTGGCTAGGAAATGACTAAGTCACCCATATCCAATGATCAAGCAGCAGAGCAAATAAAAACACCCCCCCCCCAAAGAAACACAAATAAATAAACAAACAACAAAATCTAGGCGCTCTAGACAAGCAGGCTACCTTAGCCCCCAGTGTCTGACCTTGGAAAAGTTAATAATTATACCTTTGCCTTGCTTTAGGTAGCAGGGGGAGTTGGGAACAAAGACCAAGCTAGCAGTATTGAAATTAACCTTGCTTATTGTCAAGAAAGATACACATTTCCTCAGGTTAATTTTTTTAAAAAAAATTAATTGAATTTATTTATTTGCTTTGCTTTTTTGAGATAGGGTTTCATGTAGTACAGGTTAACATTGAACTTTCTCTGTAGTTAAAGGCTGGTCTTCAACTCCTCGTTCTCATAACTCAACTACCCAAGAGCTGCATTGGGAGAGACATGCTACCATGCCTTGTCTGAGAAAGTTTTTCAAATCATATTTTTTTCTGAGGAAGTTATCATAAATTTAATCACAACACGAAGAGTTTTTGGTGGTGTTGTTTTGGTGGTTTTGGTTTCAGTATCTAATGATACTGAAGTATTTGTTTCACTTTCTTTTTCATTTTCTTTTCTTTTTTTAAAATTCATTTTACATTCCAACCACAATTCTCTCTCCCACCCCTCCTCCCACCCCCCTCACCTGCTCCTCATCCCACCCCCCAGCCACAGAAGGCCTCCCATGGGGAGTCAACAAAGCCTGGCATATTAAGTTGAGGCAAAGAAGCCCCTCTCCCTGCACTAAAACTAAGCATGATGTCCCACCATAGGGAAGGGGCTCCAACAAGCTAATTTATGCATCAGGGATAGATCCTGGTCCCACTGCCCGGGACCACTCAAATAGATCAAATTACACAACTGTCTCCCACATGCAGAAGGCCTAGTTTGTTTCCATGGAGTCTCCACAGCTGTTGGTCTAGAGTTCATGAGTTCCCACTAACTTGGTTCAGCTGTCTTTGTAGATTTGCCCTCATGATCTTGACCTCCCTTGCTCATATATTCCCTCCTCCCTCTCTTTGACTGGATTCCTGGAGCTTGGACTGGAGTTTGGTTGTGGATCTCTGCATTTTGCTCTCTCTTTACTGTTAGGGTTTTCACCAATAAGATTACAGGAAAGGCCAGTTCAGGCACCCTCTCGACTATTGCTAGGAGTCCGAGCTGGGGTCATCCTTGTGGAGCCCTGGGAATTTCGCTAGCACCAGTTTTCTCTCTAACCCCGTAATGGCTCCTTCTATCAAGGTATCTCTTTCATTGCTCTCCCAGTCCATCCCTCCCCACTATACCATCCTGTTCCATCATGTTCTTATCTCCATCCCCTCCACTTTACTGCCCCCCTTGCTGACAGTTAACCCAGAATGTCTCATCTAATTAACCTTCTGAAGGAGATCCAAGTCTCCCATCTTAGGGTCTTCCTTGTTACCTAGCCTCTCTGAAGCTGTACATTGCAGTCTAGTTATCCCTTGCTTTACATCTAGTATCCAGTTGTGAGTGTGCACATACCGTCTTTGTCTTTCTGAGTCTGGGTTGCCTCACTCAGGATGACTTTTTTTTCTCATTCCATTTAACTTTTAAGAGGTAGCTTCCCTCCTTTGGGGAGATTAGAAAAGCCCGTTCATGACACAGATATCTTGACACAGGCAAGTAGATTATGGGTTGTCTTATGCTGTGGTTTGAAAGTGATAGGCTTATGTGTGTGAACAATTGGTGGCACTTTCTGGAGGAGGATTCTCATTGGAGAAGGTTGGCCATGGGGAGTGAGCCTTGAGGTTTTAACCCTACTTCCTGTTCACTCTCTCTTCCAAGATGCAGATACCCTCCATGGGCCAGCCTCAGGTTCTTGCTCCCATGTTTTCCCTGACAAAAATACACTATCTTCCTTCTGGAATCTAAAGATAAAATACGCCTGTTCTGTATTAAAGTTGCTTTCTCCTGGATATTATCACAGCAACATGAATGACAGCAGAATGGCTAACTTGGTAGGTCTTTTGGTTCACTGAAGAAGGAAAATATTATTTAAGGCTCTATCATCACCTCTAAAGATATTAAAATCTGAGCTGCTTTCATTCTGTAAGAAATAGACATGAGCTGAGGCATCCAAAGATTTTGATTAGAACCTTCAGAAGAGAACAGCATGATTTCATGTCTGTTTGCAGAAGTTCTGTGTATATACCAGAATACTTACAATTCCTTGTGAGTGTCTCCACCATGCTGATGAACCTATAGGGAAATATGGATTTATTTTATTTTGGTGTTGAAATAGACAAGGGTTGTCTACTGCCTGATTTTGTGTGCTAACTTTATATAAGCTAGAGTCATCAGAGTAGGAGTCTTAGTTGAAGCAATGACTCAATGAGATCCAGCTGTAAGACATTTCTCAATTAGTGATCAATGGGGAAGACCCTGTCCATGGTGGGTTGTGTCATCCCTGGGCTGCTGGTCTTGGGTTCTATATGAAAGTAGGCTGAGCATGCCAGGAGAAGCAAGCCAGTAAGCAACACTTCTCCATGGCCTCTATGCTGTGGAACAATCTTGTACACCGTAAAAATTTAATGCTCAAATTGGGTTAATAAAATGCTGATTGGCCATTGGCTAGGTAGAAAGTATAGATTAGACAGGGCAACCAAAGGATATAGGAAGGAGTAGGGTGGAATCAGAAGATGCTGGCCTGACATGGAAAAAGCAAGATGGGTATGCCATACTGAGAAAAGGTACCATCATGTGACAGAGCATAAATAAGGAATGTGGGTTAATTTAAAATGTAAGAGCTAATTAATAATAAGTCTGAGCTATGGGTGAAACATTTATAAGTAATATAAAGCCTTTGTTTGGTCATTTAGGAAATGGCCACCAGGTATTTGGAACTGAGCAGTTCTGAGACAGGAAACTTCTGCCAACACCTTTGTATCAGCTTCTGCCTGTTCCTACCCTGTTTGAGTCCCTGCCCTTTATATCCTTCAGTAATGAACATCAATGTGAAAAAGAAGTCAAAGAAACCTTTTCCTCCCCAACTTGCTTTTTGGTTATGGTGTTCCATCACAGTCATAGAAACCCGAAGACAGACTGATACAGGTTTTGCCAAAGATAATTTTATTTACTGAAGGAAATGATGTGATTAGAATTTATCCAAAAAGCGCTGGAAAATATTTCTCCCACACATAATCTTTCCCTTGACTGGCAAAAAGGAGTAGTTTATTCTAGTTTTGCATAACATGGAAATATCCTTCATATAGTGAGTTAGTGGATTCACCATAAAGAACGACAGGCACAACTCAAAGGAGCAAAATGCCTTTTTAAAAACCACATCAAAGAAAATGATAGCCTTTAAATCAATTTCCTTGATATTTACTACTGAGAATATTTTATAATTTTATAATGTCATTTATTTCTTTTTTATTACAAAATGTTTTGAGATTTTTGCCTGAAAAATGGGGTGTACTCACAAATAATTTTTAAAATCATGAAGAAACCAGTTTAGCATGTAGAAATGTTGAACGCCTGTGAAAGTATTTGTATATGTGGCTAACTTCAAAATGTTAGAAAAAAAGACTGAAAAGGTAAGGAAGGGTTTAGTTTTCTGTAGTTTTGGAAGAAATCTAATGAACCTTTGAGAACAAACACTTCAGACTTCATCACTGAATGATCATACTAGCCTACCATTCTGTTCCAGAATGTAGAAAGAGAACCATACTTCAATAGAAGCATGATGTTTCTTTACCATTGAAACAAATATTTAAGAATGGCATTAACTTCCTAGAAGGCCAGTGTTCCAGATCAAAGCCCTTCAGGCTGTGGGTTCTGAAGTCTTCCTGCTTGAACTCAGATGGCTTCCGTCCTGAAGGACCTTTATACTGTCTTTTGCCTGTGACCACACCCTGATGCATTGTGTGTCACAATGCCTCTTCTGATAAGGATTCCAGAATGACAATATTAACATTCACCCAGAAGAACGTACTTTAGTATAATCATCACTTCAAAGGAACTGTGTTCACACAGAGCCACGAGTTGAGTTACCGGAGCTTAAGATGTTTTCATTAGGTTTCTATTGCTGGGTTAAAACACCATCACCAAAAGCAACTTGGAGAGGGAAAGGTTTCTTTTAGTTTTGGGTTATAGTTCCACATCACAGTCCTTCATCCAAGAAAGTTAGGGCAGCAATTCAAGGTAAGAGCCTGAGGTCACAGGAACCGATGCAGAGGCCACAGAGAGCAGCTCGCTGGTTTGCTCTGCCTGGCTTTCTCAGCCTGCTTTCCTACAGACCCCAGTACTACCTGCCCTGGGGTGACACTACTCACAATGAAATGACCCCTCCCACCTCAATCATTAATTAAGACATTATTTCACAGCTTTGCCTATCAGACGATGTTATGGAGAAATTTGTTGTAATTACTTCTTCTCGGGTAAGTTTAGTTTATGTCAAAGTAACAAAAACAACCAGCACTGATGTCAGCATATGAGCATGCATTTATGGGAGGTTGGAGGTAATCCACGCAACTCCAAGTATCCTGCAATAAAACGGATGGCTTTGGTGGAAAGTGGAAACTACTAAGTTCAGCCTCACACCATGGGCGGTGGACTTCCTTGCAGAGTACGTATAAGCAAAGAAAAGCAGTTCATGATGACATCAGGGCTGCCAGAGGTGAAAACTCTGATTTAAGAAAGTTAAGGAAGTGTAGAAAAGGGACATGTTAAAGAAAAAAAATTGTTCAATTAGTCCTGTGCAGTGATGGGGTCAGTTAGCTGGATGGTACCAAGAGTTTTCTCCCAGAGAAGCTTCCTAATAAAAAGCACACGTACTGCAAGAGACAGGAAAGGCATTTACAAACAGCGCAGCTTCCTGAAAGTGTGGCTAGTGATATGAGCAAAAGGAGACTCCCAATCTGGTTTTATAGGGTCCCAGCACATGCTTCACCCTCTTCTCGGTACCTTTCTCCACTCCCCTCCCCCTTCTTTAGCTCTTTGCCTCTCTCCCGAAATGGCCACCTCTTTCTTCCCTACTCAACCCATAACATCTAAGGAGACAATTTGGAGTTGAACTATAAATGCCGACTGCTCAAGGGACAAACCTGATAAATTTGTTACGTAGGGATATGGAATTTTAGACAATGTGTTTGTTATTGACCTTTCAAAGAATGTCTCCAGTGCATGGGGGTATGGGACACCTGGATACTGGAGAGCCATGTTAGAAGTGAGGTAGCAAACAGTAGGAGCCGAAGTTATTTGTTCTGTGGAGTATGGTCGTCTCAGCACTTGGAGGCTGAGGGAGAAAGATGGGGATTTCAAGGGCAGATTTGAATCTATATGGAGCTTGACATTAAATGGCTAAGGCAATTTAATACTCTATCTTAAAACTAAAAAGACAAAACCAAAACAAGCCCAATTCTCCCAGCCAAAAACATATTTACTCTCTCAAAATAAAAACCTCTGGTTAAAATGAGAATAGAAACCTGCCAGAGGAAAACTGGAGAGAAGGAAAAAGAACATTCTATATTTAAAGCAGTTTGAGGAAGCATGTGTTCTGAGGAAGAGCCTTCAGTACCCAAGGAGACAGACTAGGTAAAATAAAGAAGGTGGCTGGATCACCAACCTGAAGGAGATGATGCACTACACAGAGATTGGAGGCCTGAAATACAGGCCGAGTTGTTGTCAGGACATCAAGGCAATTCATTCAATACAATTTGGGTTTGTCAAGAAAGTAGAAGCAGGCGTGGGGAGTGGAAGGATTTCTCCGGAGAGATAAAAGTCTTGGAAATTATGGTGAATGTTTGGAATGCCTGAGAAGACTAGCAGGTGAGGAAAACAACATTTTGATTCAGAGAAATCTTGGTTTTGAAAGCAGAAAATGAAACAACCCCAGCAATCTTAAGGCAGGGTTTGGTTTTATGGTTTTGCCATTATCAGAGAAAGAGAGTCGAATAAAAAAATAGTAGGATGGCTTTCACCATGAAGATCTGATGCTGATATAAAGCCTTAAATCAAACCACTTCAGTCTGAAAAGTGAGGGGACGCTGGGAGGCTCCAGAGATGTGTTTCCCTCTCTTGGCATCGCTGCAAACTCCCGAATGTCGTTCTGTCAGCTGCCATAACAATCGGGAGAAGAGCTCATTTCTTTCGAGTGTGGCAAGTGGAAGATGCGGGCTGTATTTTATTTTTATGGTTCTACTTTTAGGCTATGTCAGCTGTTTTTAGATTGACAATAAAATTGTTATTGCTGGGAGAATTATAATACATAGATTTCTCCCCCTTAAGTTTCGTATTTTCCTTTATAGAACTATTTAGAGATGGTAGGAGAGAGCAGGGGGAGGAGGAGAGGGAGATAAAAGAGGGCAAGGAGAGGGAATTTAAATAATTCTGTTAAGGCTTAAGCATCCAGTATTACTGGGAGAGAGTGGGGGGCAAACTACAAATATAGACACATATTAATTCTCTGTATTGACTGATTCCTTACTGCTGTTAGAGACACGGCTATAGTGAGGGGTGTTGTTTGTTTGTTTCATAGTCACTTCTTATTTTAGAGTAATACTGTTTGGATGATGCACATTGTTTTGGATATACTATTTCTTTATCCTTTGACCTTGATTTTGGAATTCCAGCCTATACTCACATATTACTAGCATTACTATTAAGACTGGATGAGGCAACCCAGTAGAAGGAAAAGGGTTCCTGAAGCAGGCAAAAGAGTCAGAGACAGACAGACCTCACACTGTTAGGAGTCACACAGGAAGACCAAAATATATATCATAACATATATGCAGAGGACCTAGGTCAGACTCTTGCAGCCTCCCTGATTGTCATTTCAGTCTTTGTGAGCCCCTATGGAGCCAGGTTAATTAATTATATGGGTTTTCTTGTGGTGTCCTAGATGTAACCTCTCTGATGAAAATTCCAAGTGCTGACTTCATCAGGAAAACCTCTTCCTGCAGTAGATGGGAAATAAAACAGAGACCCACTTCTGAATAATATTCAGAGAGCTCAAGAACTGGGAACACTTAATCATGAATGGGAAATCATCATCAACTTTCCTCCCTTAGGGCTCAGAGAACTACATGGAAGAAGATGTGGGAAGATTCTAAGACCCAGAGGAGGTGAATGATACCAAAGAAACAGTGCTTTCACAAGGGCTGATGCACATATGAGCTCACAGAGACTGTGGTAGCCTGCATAGGGCTTGCATGGCTCTAAGACAGATGAGTGAGAGGGGAAAATAGACAGGAGCTCCAAATCCCAACTAAGAATATAACTCCAATTAGCAACTGCTTGCAAAGGAAAAATTAGTTTGCTCCAATGGAGCCTCACTGTGTTTATAAGTGTTTATAAATGTCTCATACTTAAGGGTTGGGTTGATGCCAAGCACTAGGTGGCCAACACAAATGAGCTCAAAGGTATTTTTGAAGATGATTTTTCTTAATCTCATATTGCTTTGTTTGGACATTATTTTTAACTTTACTGACCTTTTGCATGTATATTATGTTTTTCAATTTTGTGTTTTTATGGGTTTTGTTCTGAGTACATGTATGTTTGTCTGTGTGTATGGGTTTCTTGTGATTTTTCTTTACTCCTTTTTTGTTTTTATTATATTTTCCCTATTTGTTTTCTAAAGAGGGGGGTGATGATGTGGAGTTGGGTAGGTGGTAAAAGAGGAATATCTGGGAGGAGATGAGGGAGGATGTGGAGCATTCCTTTACACTGTGTAAATATATATTGTTATGATTGGTTTAATATAAAAACTGACTGGCCAATAGCTGGACAAGTTAAGTTTAGAGGAAGAGCCAAAGAGAGAATGCTGGGAAGAAGGAAGGTGGAGTCGGGAGTCACTGGCAGATCCAGAGAAGCAAGATGGTACCAAGCCACATGGCAAAGGATAGATAAGAAAAATGGGTTACTTTAAATCTAAGAGTAACACTCCTGAGCTATCAGACAAGCATTTATAATTAAGAGTAAGGCTCTGTGTGGTTACTTGGGAGTGGTTTATGGGACAGAAATTTCTGCCTACAGAAGAATAAATCATGAAGAGGTTATATTGTATGAAAAATATTTTCAATCAAGAAAGAAGCAGGCTGCAATAGTACTTAGTACAGTGAACATATGTGTCTTTCTGCTTGCGCTTCTCCTTTCCTAAGATGCTTTCCTTCTGCTAATATGAGTTTCTCTCTTCATAAAAATGTGCCCCTAAATCTTTAACAGTTCTGAGTCCGCAAATATGCCCTCGGTTCTCTACAGTGCCCACAACAGTAAATTACCTTTTCTTTTACTGGTTGCATTCATCAGAATATGTTCAGTGAAATTTATTTAAATATCAGGAAGGAATCTGAGTTTATAATTGTAATTATAATTAACCTAAGTTGAAGTCTTCAGTAATCATCCCAATCACAACCTCCTTAGCCTTTCTTAGGATGTTTATTTCAACTTAATGATTATTTAAATTAGTGTGGGGGAAATATTGAACACAGGAAATCTCCCTGTTGTCAATCGAAATTCATTGTCTGGTTCTTTTGGCCATAGAGAGCATTGGTTATGGAACAGAGCATAGGTCTGCCTTGTTTGTTCTAATCTAAGAGTAATTATTATCTACTTTCATTATCGCAAAATTTCAAGCCTCAGAACTGTGAAAAATAAATCCTTGCCATTTTAAGCCACCCAGCTGATGTATATTTTTTTGATAGCAACAGAATTTGGCTAACTTACAAATGATTAGAGTATTCACTTCAGAGAATGCCTGGAGAAAGTAGAAGACTGTACCACAAGAGTTCTTATGTTCATGGATCTACCTAACTCTTAGGTGACTTCAAGTCTTATCTTTTCTACTAGGTAAGTCATATATAATTTATTTTTCATTTTTTCCTGTAGTCATTCTGTAATGAGTTGAACATAGGTCTGACTTGGCTTTTCTGGGATTAGTGGCTGAGGAGCAACAGTCAACAGCAAGAGAGACCTTTGAGACCAGTTCTGCCCACTTGCATAGAAATCACTAGGTCAAAACATTATATACTGAGATTTCTGGGAAAGAACAGAGTGACTAAGCCTACAGCAGAGAAACATAAGTCAAAGATTTGCCTGAGACTTACTCTTGCCCCAAGTATGCCTACGTATTATGTAGTACTGTTAATTATTCTTTATATTATTTCAATTTGTTTTATTTAACTATAAATCAGAATATTACTATGGACAATTAAAAATGTATTTTGCTTATATGTCATGATCATCTAACTTCTCTCCCAGACAAAAATCATGACAATAGCATATTAGAATACTATGCTGTGAGCTTCAAAAACTCACCATCTGTCTTTGTAACTTGCATTATTTTTCCTGAAGTTAGACAGGTCATTTGTCACTGTTGTTTGAAATGTCTATATATATATATATATATATATATATATATATATATATATATATATATATGTGTGTGTGTGTGTGTGTGTGTGTGTGTGTGTGTGTGTGTAGCCTCTAACATAACACGTAGCTAAGGATGACCCTGAGCTTATGAACTTCCTGCCTCTACCACGAAGTACTGAGATTTCAGATGTGTGCTGGTATCCAGCTTTCTGTGGTTCTGGGGTTAAAAACCATGGCTTCGTGCATTCTAGGCAAATCATCTACCAACTGAGCTACATCCTCAGTCCTCTAATAATGATGAGGAATTATAAAAGGTTCTAGATAACAAGGAACTATCTTTAAAAGCAAGAGAGGTACATGCAGCTTGAACAGGCTTGGCTTCTGGTTCAGCTGTTTAATAAAACATTATTAAGCATGATGCACAATTAGATGTCTTTAGTGCAAGAAGACTTCGTTTATTAATTTATATGGTGCAATATTTTATTGTGACTTTTATACAATTAGTTTTTGGCCTCAGATTTCTCATTTTAAATACCAGACAAGATGAAGCAAGGTTTAATTTGAGAACCAAATTTTCTGTGTTACACAATGCTCTTCTTTATTGAAAACTTATACAGGCTATCACTTTCTTTTAGTTTCTTCTGATGACAATGACCCCATGGACTTTTGTGAATGTAAACAACCACAAATAAGCTCTAATCATGATACAAAATGCAAACTCAGATTCATGAAGATATTCAAGATTCATGTCATGATATACTTTTCAATTGCTTTTTTCATAGCTGTGTTTCAAATGTAAGACTGTGATAGTTCAGTGTAATCTGCACAGAGTGCATATAAAGGAAAACAAATAACCCAGTCATATTTTTCCTTAGATACTGGCTGCGGCAGCATGGTGACTTGGATGTCAGTGCTAGCTTCATATTAGTTCTGTTGTTTTCTCACGTGGGACCTGTTGTGGGCCATCTCATCTCCTTCCTTAATTCGGTGCACTACTTATAAAAACTGTTTAAAAATACAAGTATATAAACATATTCTTGGCTTAGAAAATTCCTAAGTGAAACAAAACCAATTTCATCTTCCATAGTTGCAAAACTGTGGCCCTGCATCATTGTCAACCTGATTGGAGTGGGACTCACCTAGAAGATGGGCACAGTTTTAGGCATGGTTGTGAGACCCTTTCCAAATGCCTTACATGAATCCCCCAGAATATGGGCAGCATGATCCAGTAAACTGGGACCCCAGACTGGATTTAAAAAAATGGAAAAAGGGAACTTGATCTGAAAGCCAGAATTTGTTTTACTTGCAACCCCATTGTAGATACTATGAGGCCAGCTGCTTCACCCTCCTGCTGCTGAAAAAACAAAAAACAAAAAACACTCTTTCTACCTTTGGATCAAAATAAAATCTTTCTCACAATTCTTTCTATATATTTGGTTATAGCAACAAGAAAAGGAGAAAATATGGAGAACTGGAACCAAGGATGAGGTTGTTGCTCTGAAAAATCTGACTATTTAGGCAGAACATGAAAGATGCCCGGAGGCTAGAGAACCCCTTGAATGCTTCAAGGAGAGCTTAAAAAGATCATTCTGGAAGGAATTTGGAAGATTGGAATGCTAAGAGAAATGAGGAAAATAGGTTGTTCTCATGAGGTGCAAAGCACAATGAAGAATCCTTGAATCTGACTGGGGTGGGAGAGAGAGAGAGAGAGAGAGAGAGAGAGAGAGAGAGAGAGAGAGAGAGAGAGAACAGAAAGCAAGTTTGAGGATGCAGCCAAGAGATACTTACTAAAGAGATTAGCATACTCAAAGAGATGCTTTTAGTTAGGGCAATTAAAAAAAAAGCGTTCAAGGGTAAGATTCAATCCATGGAAAGCTCTGAATGGTGGAAACAGTAATTAATTTTGTAAGGAGAAAGCCTGGATTGAGAATGCTGTTTGATAACAAATACATAACTATTTTCTCTGGTTCAACCATTAAGAGTCATGGAGACTGTAATCACTGGGGTGAAAGGTGAAAGGAGGTGGACTATTTTGCAAGCTATCATAACTTCTTGGTATCATTCAAATAATATTTTGAAAAAAATTTTTTTTTTTTTTGGTTTTTCAAGACAAGGTTTCTCTGTAGCTTTGGTGCCCGTCCCGGAAGTATCATTATACGCTGAAAAATGCAAGGATTAGGGGTCATGAAAGCCTGCTTACACTGAGGTTCCAGGAAGTCACTGAGGTGAGGCAATGTGTGTCGGCCTCAGATACCCTAAAAGGAGGCTCTGACATTGTGTCTAATTTTGATGGTAAAATTGCAGTGGAAACCACAGGATACTAGCAATGCAAACATGATGGGATGTCTGCCAAGGATAGAAGCATGGATGGAGCTGAGCTGGTCTAAGGAAGAGGCTCTGTATGGTGCAGGTGGCAGAACTGGAAAGGCGGCAACACACATCAACTGTGGCTCAGATAAATACTTCACGAAGTCCAAAAGCTAGATATGGAACTACAGCCTTTTGTCCTACTGGTGTTGATATGATTTAGATAAAACATTTGCTTACTATAACCTTATTTTAAATGAAAATGTTTACTGTGTGCTGTTGTATATTAAAAGTATGTAAATTAATAATTTTGTAAGGACTCACCATTAAGATGTTATCTTGAATCTTAAAAAAAAAGGCTTTAAAACTTGAGCTTTTGAACAATGTTAAAATTGCGATTATTAATGATGAACTAAGTACAGTTTTCATTTTGAAATACCCGTGAGCGTTTGAGGAACTAGGGTGGAATGTTGTGATTTAAAAGTGATGTGTCAGGGTATCAAGTTGGTAAAACCTAGACTTGTTACAGCAAGTCTTCATTATCAGCATGACTGAATTTAGAATCAGCTGGAAGTTACCCCTCTTTGCCTGTCTGTGAGGGCTTTTCTGGAGAAGTTTAAGTAACTGTGGATGACTTGCCTTGAATGTGGATGCGAGTGACACTATCTCGTAGACTCAGCCTGAATATAAAACAAAACAGAATGAAATGAACAAGCAAACCAACCCACCCACTCACTCACTCACCCACCCACCCACCCAACCAATTACTCACTCACCCACCCACCCACCCAACCAACTACTCACTCACCCACCCACCCACCCAACCACTCACCCATGCATTCACCTACCCACCTACCCAACCAAACAAGCAAACAAATGAAAAACAAAGCAAATGTGATCTGGGAATTCGTCTTAATTCCTCTCTGCATCCAGACCACATAAGTGGTGTTGCCAGATGCACCAGCTGCCTCAAGTTCCTAACTCTATGCCTTGCCCACCATGGTGGAATATACTTCCAAACGATGACTTAATTCTATCCTTGTCCAATAGGTCTCTGGTCTGATTTAGGCTCAGTCTTTCCTTGTTGCAACCTTATTTCTTTCTGGTTGAAATAATATTTCTGTGTGCCATTGGGCAATGTTTCCTTCCTTCTTCTTTCTCTACATTGTGCTTTGTCATATATTTGGCCACAACAACAAAAGCAAACACGCATTAATTACTGCTTCAAACATATGTTATTGTTATCCTCTACTTATATAAACTCCTAGGCACTGAATTTGCTGTTCAGATATTATTTAAAGCTATTAATATTTTGGTTAGTGTCAACTATGCCTTAGATACCTGATTCTACAATAAATATTGTAAATAATTTTCATCTTCCCAGTTTGTCAAGACAGTATTCTAACTTTAGTGGTTACTGCATATATTCGACATGTAACTATTTGACAATATTCTATGATTACAAGGCAGCATATTTGTGACAACATATTCCCCACTATTACTGGGACTAATCTTAGAGTACCTTGGCAGTGATGCAATTATTTGACTGCTTTGTTGATGATTTTACAGGACACTAGTAACATCCATGCTGTTGCACCCTTTCCAGAAGCTCCAAGTTGCATTTGCGTACTTCTGCACATAGCACCAAGTTCAAAGTATCTTCCAAATACACATTTTCAACATGATTTTGTGGTGTCGCAGTGTAAAATTGTTAGGTTGCACCCTGTAGAGATAATGCTACACAATTTGTACACTGATCTGTGGTAAGGAAGATGGATATTGCTGGTTTAAGAGGCTTCTGTTTTTTTGTCTGACTCTAAAGGCAATGATAAAAATGCTGTTTTCAGCTGCAAACAATATTCAATTAGTGACATTCCCTTCACCAACTTCCTTTTTTTATCTTTTTATTGACTCTAGTCATTTTATATATCTTACAATATGTCTTATCTTTTTTATTCCCTTTGAACTTCATTATCTTTTTCATGACACAGTAATTTTCTCTCCATCTTTTATCTCTCTCGACCTGACGTTTTCATTTTGTCTTTATAGCTATGTAAGCTATTACGCCTTTGTTAACTTTTAATGGAAAAATTTAACTTCTATGAAGTATTTGGTAGTATTTCTGGAAATACTTAGTTAGGTTCTTGAAAAATTAGTTGAGCAGGTTCAACAAAAACTGTGTAAATATGACAATGAGTCACGGACTTCATCAAAGAGGATGTAGGGCAAATCGTGACAAAGTCTATGAAAGTAACATCCTATTTATCATTAATGTCTTCTCTAGAAACCTTGACTTCCTCAAGGTTTCCCAAGAAATCGGTCATACGATACTCGAAGTTAAGAAATATTCATGTCTACCTAGTGAGACAAGTGCTGTAAGTAATCAGAAACAAAGGAAATGCTCGAGGGACCATAAAATAGAATTTATGGTGTTATATTGTCAAACAGCTGTCAAATAGAACTCATCGTTGTTACATTGACTTCCAGAGCAAGAGCTAAGCATCCTTACAGGTGATGCTTCAGAATTCTGTGGCGCAGCTAAGTTTACAGGTGAGAAGCATCCACTTTCTCCCCTGGCAAGTTATTTATTCAGATTCACTGAGCACCTGCTACAGTGGAGGACATTCAACTGAGCGACAGGACAGACTGCAAATCATTGCTCTTCTGCATTCCTTCTTCCAGAACTGCCACTTTGTGATACTCATCGTCCTCTCTCGGCTTCCTCCCTGTCCTTTTAATTGGGGTTGTACCATTTTGATAAGAAAAGGCAATCACACTTGTCAGTTACATTTGCATATATAATCATATTTCTTCCAGTGACTAACAAATCGTATTAAATTTGAAGCAAAAGAGAATAACAATGAGCGGATGGGCATGTGCAGGATCTCCTTTGTTTATGCTGCTGCTAATTAATGTATTCTGGATACCTCGGGTCTTTTGAAATAGCGATAGTCAACTAAATAAATGAAGTGGGAGACAGGAACATGGCTGTAATGATTTGAAACCAAGCAGAGGCAGGTTTTCAGAGCATGTCTGCACCAGTGATGTAGGAAGTGCCGGAAGGAAGTGTAGAGGGAATGCTTCAGAGTCTGCAATCTGAAGTCGAAAGAACGTGTTTGGAAAGGTGGCTCACCCAGTTTTCAGGGAGATGACCTTCTGAGCATTGAGACCCTGAATGTAAACTGAAGACAAAGACAGTGCCCATTTCACATGGCTAAATGTAAGACAGCATCTGTCAAATGCTCAGCTGACTTTGCAAACACTGATGTTCGGTCACTGATGACTTAAATGTGCCAGTCTTTCCACATATTTACACAGGAGATACTTGATGTGTGGTTGGTCTTCTAATGCTATCAAGTCAGAAATAACACTTATAGATTCTTCCAGACTACCATATGTATGCATATATAAAATAAACATACACATGTGTATGTAATGAGCTATGTATGTGAATTAAATATGTGAATGTATACACACACACATATATATTTATGTTTGTATGTATGTATGTGTGTATACCTATAGTGACATTTTGTTTATGTTTTAACAAGTAAAGCTTGCCTGAAGATCAGAGGGCAGACTTAAACCACCAGAGGCCAGAGAGTGGTGGCACACACCTTTAATCACAGGACTCCACCCTGGGCTACAAAACATTGAATCACACAAAGGTGATCTCAGCACTTGGGATCACATGCCTTTAATTTCGGCACTAGGGAGGTGGAGACAGGAGTGCCATGACTGGCTGGAGAACAGAATATAAGGCAGGAGGAGGCAGGAGCTCAGTGCAGTTTGAGCTTTGCTGGAGACAGCTGCAGTCTGAGGTTTGGTGTAGACAGATGGAGTCTGGGTATAAAGTCTGAGGTCAGGATTGCCCCTTAGTTCTGAGAATTGATAGAGGTAAAAGAACTCTCTAGTGGATGGCCTCTCTGCTTCTTTGATCTTCAGCATTAATCCCTATAACAAACTCAGTGTTTTTATTATTAAGACCAACTAGAATGCATGTTCCATATACCTATATGAATACTGATAGAAAATTAAAAGCAAGAAAGAGCAGATGCTCAAACATGGAGATTATCCTGTATATGTTCCTTAGTGTATTCATTTTTACTTAATGACATTTTCATAGTATTAAATATTTATATGATAAAACAGATTGACAACCACCATCTCTGAATGTTTCTGTAGATATATAGTTATTACTATATCATCAGTGAAGTTCTGATATCTTTTAAGGTAAAGTTAAACTCCATGATTTTACTTTGAAGTGAAGAATTACTCTTAAAGCAATTCTGACATTTATAGAAATACCTACCTGTGTAAATGATTTTAGGACATCATTTTTCAACTTGCCACTTTTATAAACCAAGTACTCTCATTATCTACAGTTATAAATAGAAAAAAGTTACATATCACAAACATTTTGTTGTGATATAAAATTAGGTAAGTAGATAAATAAATCAAAATTTAAATTTTATTTTAGTTACTGGTTGCTTTTTACTTTTTTTTTTAACAGGTCTTATTAAGTAGTTCTGGCTGGGTCTATACTCTGAATATCAACCAGGCTGACATTTTTGTTGTTGTTGTTTTGTTTTTCTCGCAAAGGTTCCTCTGTGTATCTCTGACTTTCCTAGAACTATTCTGTAGATCAGACTGGCCTAGAACTCAAAGAGATCTGCCTGCCTCTACCTCCCTGAGTACTGGGGTTAGAGGCATGTGTCACCACTACCCTAATCAACCATTCTGACTTCTAACTCGTGGCAAGTTTCCTGTCTCTTCTATGGGGTCTTGGGATAATAGTCATGAAACAGGACACCAGGACAATGTCATGATTTTCTATTAGCATCTACTTAAGCCTTTCCAGAGAACAGTAGTCCCTTGAGGTTGCAGAAGCATACTTTGAAGAAATAGGTTGGAGACAGAATTTTGCAGTACTTCTTATGTACTCTTGCTTTCCTTCTCCATGAGACAGTTTCACTCTGTAGAGATTCTTTTTTATGTGTCTTTAAATTATATTAAATTTTCATTCCATCTGCATGCCCATGTTAATATGAATAAGACCAACTGTTCTCATGTTATCTTGGGGCTTCATTCAGACGCCAACCCCAATTCTAAGATGATGTACTAAGTTACTTCATCAGGGCCTCAGAATGTTTCCACATTTAAAAAATAAGGTATGAAAAATTGAGGGTATGAGGAATTGAGGGAAAATAAGATCATTGGGGTGAGCTGTTGTTCAGTGTTCCTGATATACATTTAAGAAGAAGGCTAAGATGTAGTCACACCAAAATGAGAAGACAAAGAGATACTGAAGAAGTTTACCACCTCCAATATAGGGAGAGAGGCCCTCAAGGACACCAACTTTGGTGAGCCTTGTAGAATTTCCAGCCCCTAGGATTGAGGGGGAAAAGAAACTGTGTGCTTTAAAGTTATTTAGTGTGGCAGTCCTAGCATTTTGGTAACACTGACTACCTGGTGGGAGTAACAGTCGAGAAGGAAGTGCTACATGTTGCATATATTTTCATGAAACGAACATTTTCTTGAAAAGTAGAGGAAAAATTGTTCCTGCTGCTTTCCTTGGATCAAATTCTCATTGTGAAAATAATGGCAATATTTTGAGACACTGTTTAAGATGCCCATTAACTCTCGAGATGATTAGCTTTAATTGTCAACTCAACGTAATCTAACATCACCTGGAAAGAGAATCTTAATGAGAGATTGTCTGCACTGGTTTGCCAGTGGGGGATTGATTTGATTAAATTAATTGATTTAGGAAGACCCAGTCCATAGTGGGTGTATCACAGGGAGTGGTTCTTGAATTAAATAAGTGGAGAGATTGAACAGAGCATAAGTAAGCAGGCAAGTGAAAATATATGCTTTTTTTTTCTCTCTGCTCTTTACTGTGGATATGAAATTCTTAGGTATTTAAAGTTACTGTCTTGACTTTCCCACGGGGTTGGACTATGGCATGGAATTATCAACTGAAATAAAGCACCGTGTCACTAGGTTGCTATTTGTCAGAGTGCATTTTCACAGCAATAGATGTAAACTTGGACCACTATCTACACTAATTTGCCACTGAAAGTAATGAATTCCTTCAGAAACCAAGGCTGCCACCCTCAGGACTCTCAATTGGTTCCTACACAGATGCCTTGTTGTCTGTTTCAAGCTCAGGAGCATTAGTTAGTGGCACTTTCCAGCCTCTGTGGACTAAACTGAAGCCAAGAATCAGAAACGATTAAGAACGTAGCAAGTTATTACCATTGAAGAGAGGAGTCTAAAGCTTCTGAATGGAATACTAGAATAATTTCTGAGTCACAACAGAACAATGTATGGAAATGTCTTGCATAACCATTTAATTTCCAGTGAACAATCAAAAAAGAAAATTTTATAATTAATTAAATTTAATTTTTTGATTAATTATAATAACAACATATGCTAACTTCATATCATAAAATAACAAACTGGTAATATATAATGGAAATTTTGCAATGGGAAGAAGTAAGTTAAATATCAATTTAACACTGAATAACAATAGTATCCAGTGTTATTAAAATTTCAATTAGGTAACAAATAGGAGATATACTCCATTTGGACATTTTTAGGGAGCACACATGAACTATAAATGTGAGATATCCAGCATCTTTCCAAAATGGATTGAGAAATCAAACTTGCCTGCCAACTGGGGAAATTACTCAGAATATAAATTTAACAATTCATTTATTGACTTTGAATCTTAGGAAATATCAAGAAGAATTGTCTAATGTGAATCCAGACCTTGGGTTTGCCAAAATCAATATGTATCTCTCGGGTCAATCAATTTATTGATGTTCATCTCAATGAGAGTTCAGTGTGTGTGTAATAACACTATGAACAGAATCTCAACACTCAAACTTTGGAATCTTGACTTTAGTTTTGCTTCTCAGAGAATAATTAATTCCTGTTGATGATGATGCAAAGCAGGTCCAAGAGAAAATAATTTGAATCCTTTGGATATTTTAGATATTTCTTTTTTTAATACAACTTAGCAATTGAAAAAAAATTTCTACGTGGTATAAGGTAAATTATCTGCATAACCTCCATAATTTCTCATACATTACTTTTCATAAGACATATAAAACATTTAAAGCTATGAATGGAAGTTACAGATTTTAATCCCTGAAAAATAATACTGATTTTTTCAAGTACATGTTAAGAACTGTGATCACTAGATAAAGTTCCTAAAATAATTTTTCCTATGATCATCAGCTAATTAACTGTGAAAATGTTGAAAAGGGTACACTATATATGAATTCAGAATTGAAATTACTGTCACAAGCTAGTGGAAAGGAATGAATCAGATGAAGATCCATTTCACAAGTCTGCCTTGTGGACGAACCTTGTGTGTCTCCTTAAGCAGACTATGCCTCCTTTCCTTACAAAATTTTGTCATGTCTTGATATATATTTGTTTTATTTTCCCAAGTACACTTATGTTGCATGGACTACTCTTTCTGTAGGAGAGACCCAATTTTGTTGAACGTTTTAATATACTTTTCTTATGACCTAGATATATGTTGTAAGCTGTTTATGACAGTTAATACATGGCTAGCACAATCATGTCTAAATCATGAATTCTGTGTTGCTTTATCTCTGCTGGGAATAATGGCTTCCAAAATTTAGTTATTCCATTCTTTTATGTTGAACTATTACAGTTGCTAGAAATTAAAAAGGAGATATAAGCGTAGATTTCCGTTAAGAGATCTTGCTATTCTGCTGCCTTCAGACATATCGAGTGGCCTTTAGTACTTGCCTGTGGACTTCACATGATATGTGATGTATATATCAAAGTGGAGTAAGTCCTTCGAGCCTCTCATCTGTGTTCTGTTCTGACTAATGTATAAATCATAGGTTCCTCTTACCTTTTGCTTGGTGGCAATATGATTGAAATGACAGCAAAAGAAATTAACCCTCTTGATGTAATACTCCCCTCCTATTCCTCTTATTTATTGGCTTTGGCCACTGATTTAATTTGAATTTGCTTTCTTTTTATGTTTCTCTTTCTCCTATGCTCCTGAAACTACAACACTCACTACTTTTGTAATAATTCCAGTTTGAGTGACTTATTATCAGTGTTTTCATCGGTCTTGTTTTCTAATCGATTAACCTTCACATAATTTGAGCCAGGCGGTGGTGGCACACGCCTTTAATCCCAGCACTCGGGAGGCAGAGGCAGGTGGATCTCTGTGAGTTCGAGACCAGCCTGGTCTACAAGAGCTAGTTCCAGGACAGGCTCCAAAACCACAGAGAAACCCTGTCTCGAAAAACCACAAAAAAAAAAAAAAAAAAACCTTCACATAATTTATCTATAGGAAGCATAGAGTTCTTATTCTATCATGTGTGATATCTGTGATAGCAGTTTCCTCATGTACTCTGAAAACTAACTCTAATAAGTTGTCCATTTTTCAGTTTAGCTTTTAATTGCATTTTCTGTACAAACTAGTTCATTGCCTTTGGTTCCCTTCAGAAGGTGAAAGTCAGACTCTATAGTTGAAAACAGCACAGTCTACACATCACACATAAGACCTGTGCAAGATCAAGCCACAGGAAATAGTTGCATGGAGCAGTCAGTGCTAGCTCCTGTCCTTGTCTGAGGAGCTTCAGTGCTTGGTAGATAACAGGAAAGATAAAGTTACTTTTATCTAATTGTGTAGTCTTTGGCCATTTAACTGCCCTTCAGTAGAGGGTCACACACCCAAGATGATATAGGCAGTACAAATTCAACTGAATGTTTGTTTGTTTGTTTGTTTGTTTTAATGAGGATGCAAAGTTGGCTGCTGACTGGATGGGAGGTGGATCTGAAAGAAACTGGCAGATGGGGGATGAATATGACCAAAATACACTGTACACAATTCTCAAAGAATCCATAAAGATATTAAAAATATGTATAGCCAAAATAAAAAATTAATAGAGGACTTAATTATTTTGCTGGCACTTTAAATAGAACCTATTCCTTTTTATTGACTTTCTCATATAAATAACAGCAAATTTCAAACAAAACATTTTGTTTTAAATTATAGTATGTTTGATAGTTACTTTATAAATATGATTAAAAAACACCTTCATAGTTGCCTATTGATTTGACTGATAGCAAATACATTTTTTTGTAAAAATTTTGAAGCATCCAATAATACGTATGGATTAAAGTTTTTCGATTTTACATATCTGCTAATGGATCAGTTCTTCAGAAAGATCTCACTTCATTACACAATAGAAGTTTTTTTCTATTCTATGCTCACTTTCCTTGCTTTTCATTTTTTTCCAATTAAATTATCACAATTCATACCATATGCTTACTTACATGCATTTGTATCTGTTTGATATTTATTTTTGAACTCATTGGACAATTCACAGAACTCAGAAAGATTCTGTATTTTCTTTCTTCAGTGTTAATCCTGGACAAGTGAAGTGGTAGACTCTCGGGAACCTAGTGAGTGTTCAATAATATTGAAGGGATTAACCAGCAGTGGTAGTGAAGGAGGAGAAGGAATAAGAAGAGCTGACGAGGGATGAGGAGGAGGAGAAGGAAGATGAAGAGGAGAAAGAGGAGTGTAGTAATGGCTATTTTTGTGGATTCTTATGTGCCTTCTTTACAGGTGTGTGTGTGTGTGTGTGTGTGTGTGTGTGTCTGTGTGTGTCTCTGTGCACATGCTTGTGAGTGCTTGAAGTCAAAGCACTACTTAAACTTCAACCTCAAGTGTCATCTCTTGGAGTCATAGTCCATACACCTTGAATTTGTTTAATTTCCCTTTATTTTGATTTTATTTGAAATAGTGTCTTTCACTATCCTAAGTGCTCACCCAAGTAGGCCAGGTTGGCTGGTGGACAAGCCATGGTAATCTGCCTGAGTCTGGCTCCACAGCACTAGAATCCTAAGGAAAGGATATTTATGTGGCTTCTGGGAATTGAATTTATGTCCTCCAGTTAGCACAGCAAGCACCTTGCAGACCACACTCTCTCCCAGCCTTGTTCTAGGTTTGTGGTCTTTACAAAACTCTTCAATAGGTTCTTTCCAAACTACTCACTTTATCGATGACATTTTCTAGGATGATCAAGGTTTATAAAATTTATTTTATAAAAATGCATTGTAATACAGTTCACTAAGGCACGTGCAGAAGCTAGGCTCTTAAGGAAATACACACAGAACTTGGTTGTCTTATTGAAAGCTATTTCTTCAGGAAACCTAGTTGAAGAGGCAAGAATTGCTCTGTTTGGGAGCCCATCTCTTCTCTTTGCACCATGGGTTGTATCTTTAGCAGCTTGATGTTGTTGGATACATTTTTTTTTCAAAGCCCTGGAAGCTTTTGTTTCCCACTGATAAGATCCGCATATTGCAGTAGGTTTATAGTTTCCCCATGCTGTGCCTATGCTGTAGAGGAAAAGTCACAATCAAACATTTGACCTCAAAAATTCTCTTTTTGGAAGTTTGTGTCTTGACTTCCATTATTCTATTTTTCCTGCCTCTCCAGAAAAATTCTGGTTTTCAAAGCAACTCCTTTTAATATTTAATTGAATTTGCTTTTTTTGTTTTCTAATGTTTGTGAAATTCATTGTTATTATTCACGGTACTCATTATTGCTCTTAGTTTTATACTTCTTGTACTGTGATCTCTAATTGTATTTTTCTTTATATCGGTTAGACTTTCCTTTGTCAACAAAGACTACCAAGTTCCTTATAGTTAAATGCAAATAAAAGAAAAGAAAAAATCATTTGCTGGCCCTTTCTGGGAATGAGAATGCTCCTCGCCTATCTCCTTTAACTTTATTTATTTTTCAGAGGGTGATTTGAACTGCTGCCTCTGTTTCTCTGGCAGTCACCAAGACATATCTTCATGCTTTCTCTCCTTACACAGTTCAATGAAACTGTCATTCAGTGCTCACTTGTACTCCTTGATGTTGCGAGTCACCATACCCCAAATTTAACAACCATTTCCCATTCTTCATTATTTAATTTTTTGTTGTATCAATTTCCTGATATTTAATTTTAGTTGATTCTTTCATTTTTATGTTTTGATAAAAATGCAGAAAACACACATTGTTCTTGGTAGATGTTGCAGGATTTTCATTTGTATGCTTCCTTATTGTTTTAACATCATTATTCTTAACTTTTTTATGTGTGTCTCAAATAGTTGTCTATTGTAATACTTCTAATCTCTACTGATTACACCCTTGTTTCTAGAAAGGATTCTATCTTGACTGGCAACTTTACACACACTTTTCCTTCCAAAACTAATCATTCTAATACTAATTCCCAATCATTTTGGCAATATCTCAAGGCCCATAAAACTATATCGAGTAGTGTATACCACTGGTTAAACCTTTCTAGTTACTCATTAAAGATGCTTCATTTTCCTTTAAGTTTACCCTAGCCTTCATCCCCATCAGTGATAAGTCATTAAGTGTTATTAATTCTACTTGGCTAGTAGGCCTTCATCATTATATAATTTATCTGTGTTCTATCTCCAATTGAATACGTAATGAATGATACTTGCATCTCCTGCACTGTCCTGGAGGTTTCTAATGAGAGATTCTATTACTGGCCTTTCAATAAACTGTTCTGCCTTCCATACTGTTTACAAACTTTTCTTCATAAACCGGGGGTCATAGTGCTAATCACTTTGATGATTGGCCAAGACCTATAAAGTACACTCAGAATAACCAAGAGCAGAATTTATAGGTTACTAAAACTAACAAACTGATCTTTCTTCTTATTCAGACCACATCTCAGGGTAAATTATTCTGTTACTGTCATTTTATTCAATCCATAATATACACTCTTTGTTTCTTGTTTGGGTTCTAATGAAGTTTACCCACTTTCTCCCCTGTTAGTTTAAGCCCATTGGTCTTTAACACCTTTGATTAAATTATTCTGCCTTGAATCATGACTGATCAATTGTATACATTTTCTATTTCATAGACACTTCTAAAACAGAAATCAGCTTATCTCTAATTATCTCCTTATTTCATCTCCAGCACCCCTGTTCACTCCCTTTATTTCTTGAAGACATATTAGCTAATTTTTTGGGAACATTTTTTGTAAAGTTCTAAAACTTCATAGACCCATAAAGTAAGATTATCATACTTTTTCATGAAGAAATTAATTTATACAAAACAAAGTAGAGTTTAGCTATGAAAGTAGATTGAGTCATTAATAATATTCCATTGACCAATCATCTTTTTAGGAGCTTGTTCAAATGACTAAGAGTCCCATAGAGAGTGACTTCACTCATGTTGACTTCTCAGTTCTTCACGCTGATCCTTCACTAAACTCATTTCTTTTCTAATCTACACCTGAAATCCATAATTCCTCCTGAAATTACTTACCTGAATCACTGAAACACATAAAGTTCTTACAATGTTTTGAATCCTATGTATAGAAAGGTAAACATGGAAGAATTATTGGACAGAATATTTAACAAAAAAATTGTATGTATACAAAGCCCTAAATGAACAAAATAAAACTTGCTTGTAAATCCAATACAGTTATTAAGAGAAGCTCATAAATATCCCTTTTGACACTGGATTCAATACCCAATTATTTAATTCAACCATTAGTAGTAAGCACAAACAAGGATGTTATTTTAAACCATCGGGAAAGTAACAATTTTTATGTAAACAAACTTTCATGCTCTTTTAATAAAAACTAGGGTGCTAAACCAAATTTGTTCTTTTAGTTAATAACATATTGAGATCACTTCCTATGCTATGAAAAACAATATTTCCAGTCATGGCATATTATCTAAATGCAGTGATTGATTCTAGTTTAATTAACCCATAAATGTTCAGTATTGAAAACAGCATCCAATAAATTGTCTTAGACTTTTTGTGAAAGAAAATTTAATAAAATGTTCATGAACCGATGAGAGCATTGGGGGACAGGATGCTCTGGGGGGGCGTGAAAGTCCTGTGTCCTCCCAGAATATCTTTTTTAGTTCCAGAATCCCTGACTCACAGTTATAATACCAGAAGAAAAATGTACATATGTATTCAGTCTGCACCTCCAACTAATTTAAACTCTTTTGATGATTCAAAGCACAGTTCCAGACATCAGAAATGAAATCTCAATCTGTGCCATTTAAATGTTAAATAACCGTATTTCATTATTAATACAAGTAATATTTTATTAATTGCACATACCAAAGAGATCAGAGTTCATTCATTCTCTCATTCATTACACACAGCTAGGACAGCCTCGCTGTGTCACTAGGATGGAAGGAAAAGAGAAAAAATGCGTATAATTTTCAGCCTGTGTAGTAAGAAGTTGAGGAAGCTTGGGTGGCCCCATGACTCACTCCAAGTGACTCCTACAGTTTCTCTTTGAATATCCAATTGATTGAAATGGTTTTGTCTGGTTTGTTTCCTCTCTAACCTTGTCACTCTCCTTCCTATGTTCCCCATATACTTTGTGTTCTCCCATTTCTGCTTTGTCCATCTTGCTCCTCATTTTTGTAGAAGGGCAATCATGAGAACAATGACCACCAGCACACAGCATTTGCTTGATGTTTTTGCCTTTTCCTGATGAATTTGCAGAACACATTTTGAGATTTGGTTCATACATGTGATGGATATAAAAGAGACATCCATACTTAAAAATATTCTACAACCTTTGGCAAAACCTACGTAATTTTAGTAGGCTTCACTCACTAATGTGAGAAGAACAAAAGGTTTCTGGCCTGTGTTTTCCACACATCTGCTGCTTTGTCCTACTTACTAGCTACATCAACATGAATCATTTGCTTTTGTACCATGACGAAGTTTATGCTCCCTGAGGGCAGGAACTAAGGTTTTCTTATCAATTTATATATTCCAGAGTAAAACATGGTTTATGAGAAAATTCTCAGCTTGGCTGAATAAATAATAGAATGGACATGGTATGCAGGATAAGATAATGTATAATACATATCTACTAATCATGTTTATGTTTCTTTACCTAGATGGACTGCATGCATTTTGATTATATGAGGACAAAATTAAGTATACTAGTTTGAGTCCACCAAACAAACCAATTCTCTTTTTATTTTTTGCTCCCTATATTTTGAATGGGATTACTAGGTACCTGTTGAGATGAGGGTTTAATATAGTCTACATTATTACTTGGTATTGTAGAAAACAATGGTTTCTCAGGCTTTTCACAGCCCTAAGAGACACTATTTTCCAAGCAACATTTGACTCCATTTTGAGGAACAATCACAACTGCAGCTGATGGACGGACCCGGAACTAACTTGTCAGGTGTCACTCATCCAGTGCAGACTGGCAAGGGACTTATCGTAAGTTTATTGGGAAGAACTGGAACTTTGGGAGCACTTTGGTTCATTATAATCATACCTCGGATATAATAGAGTTGTGTAGTGGGAGCAGGCTGGACCCATAAAATCATATCAAGGGAACGAGGCCTAATAGCTCAACAGACAACCCAGAACAAGAAAGGAATGTAGCTTCCTTACATAGATTCCATAAAGTGATGGACAACTAATACTGCAAATAGTGTGGTCCCACGTCAACCTGACATCTATGTTGGTGTATGCATCCATGACAAAGGACTCCCCTACTCTTCCAGGAGCTTTGGCTCAGATCCCTGTCTGCCTATCCACCTGTTAGTCTGTCTGGAACTGGACCTGGCTGGGCATTTGCTTCTCCTGATTTGTTTCCTGCCCTAGGCCTTGTTCAACTTTTCATTCAACCTGTAGCTGAACTCAGGTGTTTTATTTGCCAACCTGACCGCAGCAGCTCTAGCAGCAGTAACTTCTTTCCAGAGCTGGTCTAGTTAACTACCTCGTCTACACTGATGTTTTCTCAACACACTTCTGAGCCCATAGGGTTGTTGTTGTTGTTGATAATCATTCTGTCAACAACAATATTTATGCAGATCTATCTATCACTGTCCATCTACCTATCTACCTATCTGTCTGTCTATCTATCTATGAATATCCTCTACACTACTCTATATATGTTTATTGAATGCTGGCATTGTGTGATGTGAAAGTTAGTATTATCAATTATGACTGAAGTTAAAGAAACTAAATTTGCCTTGTCCAAGCTACTAAGATAGGTGAGTCATTGAAGTGGCTAATCTTTGTGAATTTATTGTTATTCAATAAATTTTCTCATTGTAGAAAGACACAAATATGTCTGTCTATGTTTCTGGCATAGTGTACTGATGATATTGCCAAATAATAAATTAGGGTTCACCCTTAAATGTCCTTATTTTTGTTATTTCACCCCTTTTCACATCTACTTCCTTTGATTTGCTGTTTTTCATGACTTTCATGATGACACTTGAAAGGCAGAAGGTGGATTTCATACTTACTTGACTTACCTTCCTGTCACACAGACATTAACAAGCTGAAAGGCTATTAGGAATGACCCCTTTTTCATGGACTGTGGCTTCCACTAACCAATCTCTAGAAACTCTAGAACAGGAAACATTTCCTTATTATTTTAACTACTACATATGAAACTAATGGTATCTGGCTCCATTGTTTAAGGTGAATCTCCTTCTTAGTTAAAAAAGTGAAATCTAGACCTTGGTCCCTTAAAAAAAAAACTGTAGCTGTCTCTCTCTCTTCTCCATTGCTCTCCTCTTGGAAGCTGTCAAAATTTAATGTATGTGATTTATTGTTTAATAAAATTGTCTTTTATATTTTGAGTCAATTTTATATCATTGTATTAATAGGATTAAAAAAATCCACAAAGGAACCCTAGTTTTCCCATTTAATAATATTACTTCTTATTTAAAACTTGGACTTTAAGAATTCATACTTATCTCTGCTTAGCTCGCATTTCACTGTTGTGTCCCCAGAGTCGCTCCGTAGTTCTGCTGAAGGGTTTAGATTCCCCCAAATCGGCATGAACTTTTATGTTTCTGATTCAAGGTTGCCACTCATGGTCTCTTTGCTAGAATAGCATGGCTCCAAGCCTGTGATGTGGGTAGTATCCCCTGGAGTTACTGCCCCACTCATTTCTCTAAAATTTTTTTCATCGTAGAGTCCATCCTTTTCCTTGTTTCTCACAGTTTGTTTCTGATTAGAAGGCTCATGACTCTTCCACTGTTGTTGAGCATTTCTGCTTCATGCCTTCATCAGTAATTTCTTTCTTCTGTCATAACATGCTGCAGTCTTCCATTTTGTTTCTCTTTACTGGACTTGGAGCATTTTGAAAAAAAAAAAAAACCCTTTTCTTTCTCATTTGTTGCCCCAATATCTAGCATGATGTTCTCCCTCAGGACTGTTTTATGTGCAGTTCCCCCTTCCCACAAGACTGTTTTCCAGATAGTCACAAGACTTGCTCCCTTCTTTTGTTTTTTGGGTATTGACTCAAGCATAACATTTTTGTTTCTTGACTCTTTGGTATTGTACCTCTACTCGATACCTGATGTCTTACTCTGTTTTACTTTTACTCTGTCCCAGCTCATGCTAGCTGGAAAGAACTGAAGTAACAGTTTTGAAATAAGCATTTTCAAGGCAAAAGAGAAAAATAAAACTAACAAACCTTTATTTAGTTGAGAAAGGCATGACTCATTTGCAAGTCTTTCCTCCTCCATCCAGTTTCACTTTCTTCCATGGAAATCCTGTATGAACTGGAAGTCAGCTTGGTCAATATAGATGTGGGAGTGGTTTCATTGATGAGGGAACCCTAGATAAGTTTCCTAAAGTTTAATGCACCTGGAAACTATGTAAAGTGGATAATAGAGTATTGGGGTTGGAAAGGTATTTTAGTACAAGCTAGGCTATCCTTGAGCTTCTCTGATCCTTGTGCAGAAGGTCCTGGAGATAGCCACGCCGAAGGCCCTCATAGGAAGTCACTGTGGTGAAAGTTGCTGGGGTTGTGGGCTGGGGATCCCTATGTATATGAAGCATTGCTGGTCAAGGAGGGATGAGAGTTCTTTACTACTCTCCCCATCCTGTAACACATGGGCTGAACTGTGCATGCTTCTGAGGAAGTAAAACCTTTAGAACTGTTTATGGCTGAGTGGGAGAAATTACCCCTGGGCTTTTGTTTAGAACTCAGGCTCCCCAGTCTGCTATATAGTTGCCAGTTTCACATGCTGTTTGTTACAGTTACTAGTTTGTATTTTATCACGGGAAATAAGCTTTGGAAGGGCAGGGGAATTTGCTGTTTGCTGTTATCACTGCCACGTAAAATCATGGCTGGTATAAAAAGTAGGCAATCCATATTTTCTTTTCTTTTTGTTTTGACTAAAGAGTGTTACTGTGTATTGAGATGAGTAAATGGCAAGCCTTTGAATCTAACAGAAACTTCCTAGCCTCAGGTAGTCATTAACAGGAGTTAGGGTACTAGAAGCTCACAATCACATAGAACTTCTACTGACTCAGAGGCTCTGGATCCTCGTCCCTGAATTTGATGAAGGAAAGTCATGGACAAGAGGAGGGGACATTTGAGAATGAGTTTATTAAAGGATTATTGGTGAGTGCACCAGAGGAAGGACGATATTGTACCTCTATACACCAGAAGCTGATCCCAGAAAAGAGACATCTTTTTTTTTTATTTAAATTTATTTATTTATTAAGGATTTCTGCCTCGTCCCCGCAACTGCTTCCCATTTCCCTCCCTCTCCCCCGACCAAGTCCCCCTCCCTCATCTGCTCGAAGAGCAATCAGGCTTCCCTGATCTTAAAGCTGTAAATCCTTTATAGGACAAAGGAGAAAGTGGGATGGGGCATTGAAGATGAGCTTGTCAGTCCAGTCAGCCCACCCATGCAGTGTCTGCTGGCTCTCAACTTTGGTCATAGCCCTATCCTCATAGCTGTAGGGTAGCAGGGTTCCTTTAGATTGAATATAAAAAGGAAGAAAGAAACTAAGAAGCCAGTGTAGGACCCAGAGGTATCAAGGTCACTTTTAGCTCCTGACTAAAAACATGACTTAGAACTGTTGCTTTTGAAGTCCCGGCCCTCAACTGCCTGACTGTTTCCTCTGACTGTTCTTATATAAATTTTTCATCTGTGCACTTGAACCACCTTCCTTGACGATTGATTCTGTGATATATTATTTTCTGTGTGTCTATACTAGTTTTTAGTTAGCACAATTCAATGACTGAAGTAATTATATGTCCTTAGATTCAGTTGTAAATTTTACTTTCTGTCTTTCAAACATTTGAGGAAGTAGTGGTCAAATGTAGTGGTTTGAAAATAAGTATACAGGTTGACACAGTGAGTCAAACTGAGCGTGAAGGAAGTTTAGAAGGTAGATGCAAAATCTAATACTTCAGTTTAAAAAGTCAACCTCACGTATGCTGAGTGGTAAATACTGTGACTGGAAATGAGATAGCCATGTACTGGACAAAATAGGAACTGTACATTACAGTTTAACATTCATAGTTCTTAACACAAATTCTGATACAAAACATACAAGGCACAAATATTTTTTATGAATATAAGATTTTTATGAGCTAAATATATTGCAAGTGTCTATTACATTTCTATAGGCTGTTTAGGTGTTTTTACTTCTTGCTGTTTAAAGCTCATTAGTTTATAATTTGATTTTTTTTTATTAAAAATGCCTTGGGGGAGGGGAGAGGCAGGGAGGGTAGTAGAGAAAAATGTAGAGCTCAATAAAAATAAATTTAAAAAATGCCATGCTTTTCCTGCTTCTGCATTAAATCCCTCTTCTCCTTAATTGTTTCTTTCTTATTATAGTGAAGTTGTGGTAAATTTTGTGTGTTAACTTGTCTCGGTCACTGTAGCTAGATAATTGGCCAAAGACAAATGTAGCCGTCTCTGGGAATGTACCTTTAAGGAGCCATAAATCTTTAATCAGTGAACTTCAAATGTAGCAGATTGCTATTCTTAACAGGAATGGTTCTAATCCGACCACTTGGTCTAGAGAGAAGCACTGAGCCCCTCCAAAGAAGGCAAGAAGCCATTCCACAGGCTGACTACCTTTGCTTTGCATCTCCTCTTCAGCTTTTGTTTCCCCTATATCTCGGTGAACTTCAACTTCAATTTCAGCACCTCTCTATATCTTCAGCGTGCCAGTGACAGTCACTATTGCCAATGCCTTCAAGTCTTTCCCTCTCTTTACACACACACACACACACACACACACAGAGAGAGAGAGAGAGAGAGAGAGAGAGAGAGAGAGAGAGAGAGAGAGAGATCTTTCTTTGGGGAAGCCTGACCTGTTATTTCATCTTCTCTTCAGTTCCTCCTGATGCCACTATCATCTACCAATGTTCCCATCCTTATCTACTTTATGATTCTAAAGAACACACAGAGCTCTCCATATGGTTGTATTAGTTACGGTATATTCTTTTTGTTCACCCTCCTGAAAAGCACTGTCCTATGGAGGTGGGAAGTGTAATGAATATTTGGATCATATTAATGGACTCATTAAATCGCATTTTCACCGAAATATTTTGTGCCTTGTGTGTTTTGTTTCAGGATTTGTGTTAGAGGCCATGACTATCGAATTGTAATGTACAGTTCTACTTACATCAATGTTAGTGATGGTCTCATGCCTAGTCACAGTCTCCACCATTCTTTCGATGTGAGGCTAGCTTTTTAAACTGAAGTATTAAATTTTGTGTTTATCTTCTAAAATTCCTTCTTGCTCAGCTTCATCCACTGTGTCAATCCTCATAATGAAAATAATGTTGACTTTATAATCACAATTTTGTCATTGAATATTTGACTATCTGTCTGTATTGGCACACATCTTCTCTGCTACTGCTTTTAAACCCAAAATTGTGAAGAAGGATCACATCAGATTCAATCATAGCTGTATAATTATCATGGTTTGGGAATGATTGTTTAACACATATCCACGTAACTTGCAAAATTTCTTCCACATCTATCTTGTCCAGGAAGACATAAACAGAACTCTGTATTAAATGCCTCATTGAGATGCAGATTCACTGTTTATATAATTTAATTAATCTGGCATAATTTATTCCTAGTAAACTTAAGTGGCTCTTGGTGATTGCCTCTTCCTGTTCTAGGTGTTCCTGAGCCATCTGCCTAATTATAGGTCTTGGGATTTTGCTGAGAATTGATGGCATGCTTCATGATGTGTAATTTTCGACATGCATTCTAATTTTACATGAAAATCAGAAAAATCTGACCTCTGTATCATTTTCCACAGCTCTCCCTAGTCCCTGTGATTATCTAGATACTGTTCATAGCAGTGTGGTAATTATATGAGGAGCAGCCTGGTGAATACAGAGGCAGTGACAGGATCCTGTGTCAGAAATCAACCACATCATTAGTCCACCTGAAGAGAAGACAGGAAGATGACTTCATGGCATCTCTTCTTTCCACTTCAACATTTTTCATTATTTTTTTTGCACAGGATATTTCTATATTTCCTCCTCAAACAATAGAGAATGACTTTTCAAACAGTAGGTAATGGCTAATAGCAGCAACGCATAAGAAAATTGTCTTTTGTTTCAGAATGTGACATGTTTTAGGCTGAAATTTCCTAATCTCTGTTCAATGATGAAAGGCTTTTGCTTCACTTGGTTAAAATGTCCATGTCTGGGTTAACCAAAATCATCAGAATATGTAATTATATTTCTATTGACATGACTTTTCTGTTTTCATTCTTTGGCTACCAATGATCCTTGGGCTTCTGTTATGTCATTTGCTGTAATACAGGCATGATCCTGGAAAGGCAAGCTCCTGTACTTCTGTTGGTTACCTCCTCTCTCTGTCTTTCTCCTCATGTATATTGTGGAGAAGCACAATCTGCTATTTACTAGCTAACTAGACAAGCAGGGGATTTGTTATGTCCCATATCATGACAAAGGCATGGTGAGCACATTGATAGATATTTTCATTTATAAAGAACAATTATCTTTACCTCCTATTATAGCTATTGTCATCTGGTCATCCCTTATTTGAAATATTTAAGCATAGAGAAGGAAACACAGTATTTATACCATTTACAACTTTTGGTGATTGCGGAATGCCTAATCGCAAATACTGCAGTAATCATGTTACTTTTAACAAATGAGCCTCTTACAGCTCCTAGATATTTAAGTTATCTTTAGTTATGCTATTTACTCTATCTTGGATTTTTTGTTTCTAACTTTTCTTTAATTTATTGAGTTTCAGTCTCCCGTCCCCGAATCCCCGCAAACAGACCAGGAAACAGGTCTTCAGCAGCACCTGTTGAACAATGCAGCATCTTATATTCACATAAAATGTGTTCAAGATACAAGAATCCTTCCTTGTTTTCTACCGTGACAGTTGAGGAAGATATATGTTGGGGTGTTCTTTTATTTTATATACATTTCATTTGACTTCTATCTCATTGGGACCATTTATAATTTTCTTGCCAGGGTTTTTTTTTTTTTTCCCCCAAGACCTCTGACCCTCTTAACGGACTGCCGTTTTGAAATCCCTCAGATCTGTTCTCTAAGATTTACAAGTCTCCTTTGTAATGTCTAAGAGACCTGTCAGAGTGTACTGAGTGTTTCCTTTCCTGGCAGTTTCAAACGATGACAAGTTGACTTTCTCCCGAGGTTCCTGTCACATGAATTTCAAAGTTAAATCCAGAAAAGCAGCTTCCCTCATTGCTGCATCAGTGAGCATGGCTATGGCGTTTTCAGAAAAAGGAGAAGTCTAACCAATGTCTGCTTTCCTGATAGCTCGGTTGTAGCTTGCCTACATCTATTCTACTTTCATAGCAGAACCGTATATTACTCTCACCTGCTTTGTCCTCAGCAGGGTGAAAGTCATTGTTCCTTAGACCATGCTTACAAGATGGAACTTTTGACAGTCAATGATTAGTCTTTAGAAACTGCCAATTTGGGGTTTTATTTTAATGACCAAAGCAAATAAAAGCACATTCTAGGCTTGAATTTAAATTCCTGGATTTGCATATGTATTTATGATTCTATACACGTTAAGTGATAAACAACACTGACAATATTTAATGTTACTGTGCTGCTGTTGAAAGTGAGAATGGATGTTTAAATGTAAAAATGAAAATAACAGTGTTGTAGATGTTGTACCTGAGTTATTTTACTTGTCATGATCATAGAATTTCTGTTTCACAATGTAAATTTGCCATTAGAAGACATTTCTACCACATTTTTTCAAAAAAGTTAATTTCTTATGCTATTTAATATATTATAGCATTGATTTGACTTCATGAAAAAGACAGCACAGTGCTAGTTCAACTGTTGCTAGTAAGTAGCAGAGGGAAGAGGTGGGTTCAGCACATAAAGAAAACATTTTCAGCCAAGGATGAATAAAGGTGCAGCAGGACGTGAGAAACAGTGCAGAAAGGATGTATTTCTCACACAGTCTCCACAGAAGACCTGAAGTGTGAAAAGACTTTTCGTATTTGTTTGAATTTAGTTTTAGACAAATAAATTATTACATTAAGATGTTGAATGTGGCTGCCTGTGTTGGCTGTTGTTTTAATTTAGACAGTAACTTCACAGATTTGAACTTCATGTCATTGTAAGATTGGGTGAGGTTCTGGCAATTCAAATGTAGTATAAGTAATTTTTGTTTCTGTCATTGTGGATTGTTCATGGCCTGCTGGGGACATCACTTGAAGATTGATACTACTGCTGTGGGATGTCTCACTTCAAAGTGTAGTATGTTCTTCTTGGAAACAGTGGACTGAGCAACATCCTGTTGCTTTATCTTGTTTATGGTGGCCTTGGAGCTTTAAACTTCTGGCAACCCCAACTCTAAGACAGTAGCCTGGGGTGAATTCTGTTTCCCTAGGCAACAGCTCTGTTGCTGCTACTAAAGGTAATTCTAACTACATTTCTATAGTCCTAATAGAACTTGAGACTCAAAGGCTAGGGTGAAAACCTCTGAGAGTTACAGTAGTAATTGGTAACTTTCTCTTTGCTGGTGATCCAGAAGCCACTCCCTTCCACACTGCCACAAGTAAAAAAAAAAAAATAATAATAATAATAAAATAAAATTAAATTAAGAAAAATGCTAAGCTCCCTCTTGCTACTTCCTGTCAATCAGTTGCTACACCAGTTGCTAACACTGCCTATCCAAGCCCAGGTCAATTTTATTTAATTAACGTAATGCAGCACATCTTTACATAGTTAACAAATGTACCATGGACAAATATAACACATCTTTGCCTGGTTAGACAAATATTCCACAACATCTTTCCTTTATTTCATTGTTAAATAGCAATTGGTCTGCTTTAGGTACTCATATATCAAGCCTTCTGGTCACACTACCAAGGTTAAATTGGTAGACAGGTTCACTCAAGAAGTTTGGAAAAGTGCATTCAAAGTAACACAATTGCTTAGTCCTGGGTTCTGCACCCAGCACCAGTTTTAGAGGAGGTAAGCTGTTGCTGGATCCTAAAGTCTTTCACAGAGGAGGGGGTGAAAAGGCAGATGTCAATGGCCACAGATGCTGGGAGTCAGTTGGAAGGCTTACAGCAGACTAACTTATTTAACAGCAAGGAAAAACTTGTCTCCCAGCACCCAGGCATTCTGATCCGTTGACAGTTGACATTTTTGTCTCCTTTTGGCCTGGTAGGCCTTAACTTCCTACAGTAAGCAGGGAACAAAACTTTGAAAACAGCTATCTCTATAGATAATACTCTTTGCCTGAGTCTATGGGAACAGGGCAGACAAGAGAGAAATCTCTGAGGTTTGCCAGAAGGAAAATGATTCACAGAATAGGCAGAGCAAGTGGGGTAAGAAGATGGGGATGAAAAAAAAGGGAACCAACAAATTGAACAAGAAATGCAAATTAATATGAACCTGGGAGTGACAGAATAGCCTATAATAATCCACAAAGCACAACTTCTGTCATTAAATGAGGATACACTACATATTTGGTATCATTGAATATTCTGTTTTCTTCTAATTACTGAATATTTTTACACAATTAAACATTGTATTACTTTAACACACTTAAATCTAATTTTCACTTAATCTTTATATTTCATGCTGTAGAAATGCAGGTTAAAAGTTAAAAGTTCATAAACTTCTAAAAATAAAGTTGAAAGTACAAGTAAAAGTATTTAAAATGAGAATTTATTTATAATGTTGGAAGGGAAAGGTTATACTAGAGCTCATCTTGGCTCTGACAAAAGAAAAATAAGTTTTAAATGTTATTTCTTAACTTTTCAAACTATATCCAATAATATGAAATATTATTTTATATAAAACATTGGGAAATATCAAACCATAGGAAAGTAATTAACTTAGAAAAAACAAGGTAATGAAACTCGGGCCATTATACTGATGACCAGTGCCTTCACCTGCTGGGCCATCTCATCACCCTTCCTTCTTTTTACATATGTAGAAGTGGTTTTAAAAGAATCCTACATGTTATATGTTATTTTAGATGGTATCTTAATTTTTCATTCACAATTATTTTTGTTAATATATTAAAGTAAATTAATTCTTTTTTTTTTTTTAAAAAAAAACCTTTCTTTCACATTGTCCCAGCTCATATCTTCTCTTCTCTTGTTTTCTTTTTTTTTTCTTTTCCTTCCTATGCGCCCCACAATTCAAAAGAACTACTTTGCTGAGGAAATAGACATTTAATTCACCGTATTGTGATGTGGAGTTATCTTAGATATCTCATTAACTCTTCACTTTTGCCACAAGAAAATGAACAGAAAAACACGGATGGTTAATTCTCTCGAGGGCAAAGTCCCATGCATTTTATTTGTTATCTCCCGTGCTAGAACATAATATGTGCTTTTTTTTTTTCTGAGCTGGCTTAAATAACCACATAAAATGATATCAAATCTTACTTGTGGTTGCTGGTATATGCTTATGGGTGTGTTTAAATTTGCAGGGTAGCATGACTTCCCTCTTGGTTGGAGACAAACCCCAACAAAAACATTTCTTACCAACATAGAGGGATGGGAAAAACAAAGACAATTCATAGGACAGTATTGGGAAAAAGTTTCAGGGATTATTCAGATCTCAAAATCACCCGCGTTTATTTTTTAAGCAGCTTTCATATCCATGCACACTGGGGGAGCAGGTAACAAAAGGCTTCATCAACATCAGTTTCCTAGGTAGTGGGAATGACTCAAGTCACGTTTATTGATGTCTGCTTGGTCACTTAGGCTGAAAACAGCTCTTTGCTGGTGACCTCATAGTTAGAATGGAAAGGAGCAGAATTACATTAGCATATCCTGGCACCACATGATGTTGCGGAGTTTGCTTTACTTCAAAAGAGCAGGTCACCACCTCCTGTGGGGAAGGTGCAAATTGCACCTGTCAGTCCCTCAGATTCTCTGACCGCCAGACTACGTGGGAGATGAACCTGCATTTTGGCCCCGTCACCTCTCTTATAGAAATGAATTTCGAAAGATTTCCTTCACCATTGAGTTTACCCATGGGGATGATCAACATTGATTGCCAGCTTGATGTAATTTAGAATCCGGATGTGAGCAAATATATGGGTGTTCTAGTACGGTGCTTCCTGGATCACCTTGTTGAGCATGGAGATACTCAGCAGTAAAACCATCCTGTGAGCTGAGTTCCTCCAGACAGAATAAAAAGGAGAAAGCAAACTGCCCAGTCCAGCTGTGCATTGCTGCGCCTTCTTACTGTAGCTGTGTTTCATCAGCGGTCTCCTCCTTCTGCTGCTATCACGTTCCACCACAAAGGAACTGTGAAACGCAGTGAACCCTCCCTTCTTTCAAGTGCTTTTGCCAGGTGCTTTGTTGCAACAAGAAGACTCGGAGTTGGTGTGATAGCAACATCAGGTCTTTCTAGTTGCTTATGAATATTTAAGGTCTTCTTTAAAACTACTTTTTCTCTCTCACATTTAGAAATAAACAGTCAAGGTCCACATGTATGGGGACCCTGGGAGAGGGTTGAAGAGGATGGGAGAGGCAGGGAGGGGAGCAGAGAAAAATGTAGAGATCAATAAAAATAGTCAATTTTGTAATAAGTTTTGTTTATCTCTTCATTTTATTTATTTAATGTTCTACACCTAAAGTTCAGTTTTAATTCTATACGGAAAGACTAGTTGAATTGGCTATAGCACTGGGCTGTTACAGTATTCTTTGAATTTCATATCACTCTTTACATTCACTGTGAAAAACTGAACTAAAATTCTTTCCTCTTGTTTGGATGATTTAGTGGGGAAGGCTACAAAAGCGTGTGCATGTTGATTCTCATTGGCTATTGAGATAATTCCTGCTGAAACTGAATATTAAATAAGATGAAAACTAGCCCTCCTAATGTATTCCCTCCAGATTTTGGCAAAAGTTTTTTATTTTCTTGATTAAAAATATGATCCTGACAAAAACGTGACTGCTTTAGCACCGAGGCAGAAATGTATTTCCACGGTGTGGTGATGAATAGACGCTTCTTTTTCTCAGGTCTCATTCATTTGTTGATTTGTCCAAACAAATATTTGGGCAATAAGTGTTTACAGTGGCAGTATTTCTTTTCTTAGGAACGATTTTTAAATGACAATATTCAAAATGCTAATGTTTAGAAGATCAGTTCTGAAAACAGAGCCGTATGGCCATCATTTGCTGGTATGAATTCAGTTTCTCAGTTGTTTAGGAAATTCCGTCTATTAGTTAACACACTGAACACTGAATTGATTATCTAAATAATCACAATTAAAATGGGAACATTTCCATCTTCCTAATTATGTTTAATATGTCTGTTTTGTAATATATTTAGAAGGTGTGGATCTACCTGTTTTGACTTCTGTAAAAGATCAGTTAATTTGTTGAGTTGTTAAGTTTAAGAAATCAAGTGAAATAAAATTCATCAGTATTTCTATAAATGAGAATTCATAGCAAGGAACATGATCATTAGACGACTTCACTCAGGGTCAGAATAGAGATACACTCAGTCTTTTGATATGATCAGGTCAATTAAGGCCATAACTTTCAAATGTGGGGTGGTTAATGTTGAAAATACTTAATGGACATTTATGCCTGAAAAACTCTAGAATTGTAAATGATGTGGAAGCAACAATTTTAACAACACAAAATCAGATTCCTAACTTTATCACATTTGATTTTTTATAATGTAACAATCATAGAAAGATATATATGTATAAAAATAATTATTGGGTCTTACGAGAACAAACTCAACACGTGAAGATTAAAAGTTAAACTATAAAATGCTGAGAGCCAAATAAATTCCCTTTACTCAGAAAATAGTCATATCATGCAACTCCAAGAAGCTAATTTAAGTTTTTATTGGTATTTCAGATTTATTGGCAATGTAAATAAAGTATTGAAATAACTAACTTATCAAATTGCTGTTCTGGATAGGTTAAGGTGTCTTGATTGTGACAAGATGTCACCAGCCATATAAAGGTAAACAATTACTATACAAAAAGGTTATGTATTTTCATTCACTTGAAGAAAGTATACTTCCCCTAAGGTGATGGGAATTGTTCAGAATGTGGTTTTCATTTTATCTCTTCTGACCAGCATCCCAGGCCTGCCTGCCATTATTACAATGCATTAACTCTCTCAAGCTCTTCAAATCTTTCAAAAAATGATTTTGTGTGCTGGAGACAATAAGTATTTCTCAGCCGAGGTGGTGAGAAAAAAATATGTTTCAGATTTGTTTTGGTTCATGGCCATAATTTGATAATCTGATGAAATTGGGTACAGACGTAAACAGAAAGAAAATATGAATCCAATACAACAGAGACTTCTGATGGCGCTTACATCACCTCGGTGGGTCCAATCCTGTCCACTAGAGGATATGACAATACACATCTGATAGTGAGGTTTCTATTTGGCTGCAAATAATGATGACTTGCTAATAAAGAACATAGATGAGCATGAACTGAAACTATAACTTTGATAGGGCAAGTAAGTGTTCGATTGCACACTAATAAAAGACAAAACTATAGGACTGCTACCACTCAAAACCGGTTGTTCTGGATTGTGCCCACACATCATTATTTCTCTTAACTTTGGTGTGCTTTGCACTTTTTATGTTCTTGTTCTTCCAACCTTTCTTTCTCAGTGTAGTGGGAAATTTTGTGTATTTTAAACAAAGTCATGCTTTCTGCATCTCAGATAAAAATTATCCACAGAGCTATCACTCACTGTTATTATAAAATGATTTTCTCATGCCTATTTCCTCCTTTAGATCATACTGCATGGGAAACCAAAATTCTACCATTTTTGAATGCTTTCTGAGTAAAAAGTTCATATAAAACAAGTTGAATTACTTTGTAATGCACACATTTGTTGATTTCTTTATGTGCTTTGCAGTTATTTAAAAAGTTCATATGTTTTTCTCCATGGAGTTATCCATTTTATCTCCAGTGTCCTATTAAAACGTATTTTAAATTAAATTCTTAGGTCTTCCCTCAGACCTCTTTGTTCTTAGGCTCCAAAAGACAAGAGGGAAATTTTCAGCCCCTCCCCTTTTTTTTGGAGGGGGCAGTGACTACAAATGTCTCTATATTCATACACATTTCATATTTTGAAAAGACTCACTGTGAGGGTACAGAAATGGCCTTCTTTACCTGAATATATGTATACCACAGACAAGAAGGCTGCTCTTGTTGCTTCTGGATCCAGTCTCTGTCTTCTCCATTTTCAGCAACTTGCTGCTTAAATTGAATGCCCTTGCCACCCGTTCCTCTCAGGTGAGCTACGATTATTGACAAAAGTGATTTCTGGAGGGAAATTTCTGGTGATAACTAATGTGGTTCCCTTAACACTTACCAAATGACATGTCTATCTGTATTTATTTGGAGAGAGGTGCAGTAATTCCACCCAAAGTAAATGTATTGATACACAATTTGCCACAGTGACTCACAACTAAGCTACATTATTAAACACTGGGTGGACACTATATAACATTTAGGCAGCACCTGTTGAAAATTCATAGCTAATGGGTGCAATTACTTAGCAGTTTTCCCAAGAGGAGCTCTGCCTTATCTCTTTAATTCAGTTCACTTTGCTGCAAGGTCTTTGATGTATATTCAGTGTCTGGCTCTAAACAGAGGTAAAAATATTTATTCATTAGAGAGTAAGAATCTTGGTTGCTGAGAAGACCTTTGCATAGCAGAAAATATTCCCTTTATGGATTTTTGCTTCACACACTTAGCTTGGAATTTTGTATGAGTATTTCATGTATGAATTATTTAATATCACATATACCTGTTATACTTAAGGCAATAATGATAAAAATACATGTATGTATTCTTAACTAAGTCCTCATGATTTTACAGAAGTCTCACACTTTAAAGTTTCAATAAATTTAATCTTGCTTATAAAAAAAATTATAATTCCCTACACTTGATCTTAGGCAAAGGGCTGAGAAGCGGTGAGATATTATAGTCTCCCATCCTGATTTTTTAAAATTGTTTTTCTGTTACTGATTTTCAGTGGAGATGCCATGGAATGAGTACACTGATTGTTTGTTGGCAATGTCTAATGGATATATGTTGGTGGATATTTTTTTTTTGTTAAAATCAGTGTCAATTTGATTAGACCTAGAATCACGTGAGAGATGGAACTCTGCCTACATCTATGATGTATTATATTCATTATGGTAATAGAGGTAGGGAGACCTGCCCGCTGTGGGTGACACTATTCCATGGGCTAATGGAATGTTTAAACAGCAAGTGGTTACCTTAGCATAAACATTGACCCACAGATTTCATGAGTGCAGGAACAATATGACCAGATCCTTCAAACTCTTGCTGATTTGAATTCTTTACCATGGTGGACAGGGATCTTGAACGATGAGGCAAAATAAAACACTCCTCCCTTAAATTGCTTTTGTCAAGGTCCTTTATCATAGCAATAGGAAAAGTAACCACTACAGCTATTAGGCATTTTAATATTAACTGTAGTCATTTTCTTATTCAAATTCTTATTTACAAAAACATCTTTGTGAACCATTAAAAAGTAATGAAGAACCACGGAATGGGAAAATGAAGCCATTGGTTATTACAGAAATATGACAAAACTGAAAATGCAAAATGTATTTGTAACAAATCTGGCTTAGTGTTACTTTATATAGTAACTCTAATGTTACACCTGAGATCAGTGACCTAGCTACACTGTCTGAATCCAAAAAGAAGTAATTGCATTGGGCTTTTTTGTTTAAATTGTGAACTTGGCACAACCTAAAATCATCCTAGAAGGAAGTCTTAATGAGTGACTACCTAGATCAGGTTGGACTGGGGACCTGACTGTGGAAACTGCCACCAGTGTTAATTGCTTCATGTCTGCATGCAGAAATGAAGGCCTAGCCCATTGTAAGTGGTGCTGTTTTGTAGGCTGGGCCCTGAGTTGCCTAGGAGGGAGGAAAGTCGCCTGAGTAAGAAGCAGAAGCAGGCAGCATAAGTGGATTTATTTCTCTCTGCCCTTGACTGTGACTGCTGTGCCACCAGCACCTCAAGCTTTGTCACTGTGACTGCCCAGTTGATGGACTATAACCTGAGGCTGTACCCCAAATAAATCACTCGCTCTAAGCTGATTGTTGCCAGCCTTCTTCTCCCTTTTTATTACAACAACACAGATGCCATCAGAACAGGTGTAGTCACTGCATCAAGGTTGTATGATCACATCAAGGTCACATGGTGGATAGTGTGTCAGATTGATCGAGCACCCAGGAAAGTTCATAGCATCAGATGTAGAAATACAAAGACAACGTGTTTCCATTAATGGCATATGAAGATAACTGGTATATATTCATCCCTCATTTTATAAGCCATTCAGCTACTGGCGGATACCTATAGGGTAACCCTACAACTTATATATGCGACAAGGCTGCAATGAGTACACATTCATATGGATTTTTGTAGTATGCTGTTTAGATTTCTTTTGGCATTTCCAGGGTCATATGATAGTTCTATATTTAGGGTTTTTGAGCCGCACAATGCTTATTTCCACAGAAACTGGACAATTTATTTTCTTTGGGATCTTTACCATTTTTTTGTTTTCTTAGTGATAACTTTTTTCATTGAATAAATGATATCTTAGTAGAGCTTTGATTTGCATTTTCTTGATGACTAAGACATTATTTTATATATTGATTGACATTTACATTTTATCTCTGAGAACTGGCATTTTTATTGGATCACATATTTATTGTATTTTATTTTTAATCTGATTTCTGTACATATTACATTCTACTTATCAAATCCTTTTATTTGTGTAGTTAGAAGAATGTGTACCATTTGTAGATTGTCACTACACTCTGTTAATTATTTTTCACTATTTAGAAACTTTCAAATTTTGTAGAAACAAATTTGTCAGTTCTCAATTTTATTTACTGAACTGTTTGAGCACATCCATGAAAATCTTGGTTGTGCCTGTATTGAAGTTAGTGAGAAAGATCTAATTTCAGTCAAAGACCAAGTTTCCCAGAATCATTTTTGAAGTTTTGGGATGTTCTTCAATGGATATTTTTGGAATCTTTGATAAAAATAAGTGTCATGAATTTCATTACAAGTATTTTTTTTTCTATTACAGTGGTATAACATAGGTTTATGTGCTAGTTTTTGTTAAGATTTAACAAAGATTTCTTAAGATCAGTGCAATCCCCATTAAAATCTTGACACAATCCTTACAGACTTTGAAAGAGCAATACTCAGCTTCATATAGAAAAATGAAAAACACAGGACAGCTAAGACAAGAAAAAATGCTCTGAGGTATCAGAATCCCTGATTTGAACTTCTATTACAAATCTACAGTCATAAAACTTCACAGTAATGCCATAAGACAGACAAATAGCTCATGAGAGTCAGATCAAAGACCCAGAGGTAAATCCATACATCTATGGATACAAGATATTCAACAAAAAAGACAAAATTATATAATGAAAAAAAAGCATCTTCAACAAAAGGTACCACTGCCATAACAGAATGTTGCCACGTAGAAGAATGCAAATAGATCCATATCTATCACACTGTATGAAACTCAAGTTCAAGTGGATCAAAGACCTCAACATAAATTCAGATACACCAAACCTGATAGAAGAGAAAGTGTGAAATAGCCTCGAATGCATTGGCATAGGAAACAACTATATGTACTCACTCGTAAGTGGTTATTGGCTGTTAAGTAAAGGATAAGTATACTACAATCCACAGACTGAGAGAGACTCAGGTAACAAGGATGATTCAAAGGAGGACACCTAGATCTCCCTGGGAAGGGAAAATAGAGGAGATTTCATGAATGAACTGTGGGCTTGTGGAGATTTCATGAATGATCCGACTGGGGGTTTGTGGAGAACAATACTGAAAGAGAGTATTGGAAAGGGGAAAGCATTTAAGGGTCAGGGAAAAACCAGGCACAAGGGAATCTCCTAGGGATCTGCAAGGATAACCACAACTAAGACACCTAGGAATAGCAGATACATGTAGCCTTAACTTATCATCTCCTGTGACCAGACTAGTGCATAACCAATTATCGGAGCAGAGTCATCCAACAACTGATGGAAACAGATGCAGAGACCCACAGTCAAACGTTAGGCAGTGCTTAGGGAATCCTCCAGAAGAAGAGGAAGAAGGATCCAGTGGTTCCAAGGCACCACAGGAAAACACAGAGAACCAACAAACCTGGACTCATGGTCATAGGGGTTCACAGAGACTCAATCAGCAGCAAGGGAACCTTCATGGAAGTGAACTAGGCACTTTGCATATATGTTACTCTTGTGAGGCTTAGTCCTCTTGTGGGACTCCTAACAGTGGGAGTAGGGATTATCTTTGACCCTTTCTACCTTTGGGGACTCAACTCCTCACACTGGGTCACTTTGTCCAGTGTTAATACTTGGGGAGCCTCTTAGTTTTACTGCAACCTGATATGCCATGTTTTGTTGACACCCATGGGAGACTTACCCTTTCCTGAACAGAAACAGATGAGGAATAGATTGGGGGATCGCAATGGGGGAAAGAAGCAACTGGGAGGATAGGAGGGAGGGATTAACAGTGGTCAGAATGTAAGGTAAGTAAGTGAATAAATAAATATATAGGAAAGACAAACACACAGAAAAACAGAGACACAGAGAATATGTGTTGTTGAATGAGCCAATAGTTTTGCAAATGCTATAGAAATACTCTGTTATGGAGCTACAATTCACCCTCAAGAACAATTCAATTTTGCCTATTAATTATAAGTAATATATAACTTTCAAACTCTTCCAACGAGTTATTATTCTTAGTGTTCCACCCTTTTAGAGGTCCAAGGCTTTTTCTTTCTACCTGCCGACACTGTTACTCCCTGTGTCTATACCTTTGATGTTTAATGGTACTCCATCTTATCAATCATCTGTTTATTCCTGAGGCTTATTCAGTTTCTTCATTTCTTATGGAGTACATTTTCAAGAGCACCCCCTCTCATTCTATACTTGCCCATTTATAGTTTGAATCGCTAAATATCACTAAAATCTCACCCAACTATTAGTGAAAATCAAGACAGAAAAAACACCGCCACTCTTTTTCAGTCTAATGTTGACAAAGTAAAAATACATGCTGTATGATGTATACTTGAATCTTGGATAAGACAACATACGATTTTTTAATGTAAGTGATAAAATGCCCTCTGCTAACTAATTAAATACACCATGGATCCCAACACATGCATACATTTGTAGATTTTCTTTGTGACCTTTCCACTGTTCAATAAATATTTCAGAGACTTTTATCTCAAATTGACTATTAAACATTTAGTGGTTAAATATATCATGGAAATAAAACTAGTTTTCAAATCATTACCATTTTTGTTTTTCCAGTAATCCTCATTTTTTTTTTTTTGATATTGCCTGAATGGGGTACTTCTTTATTTTTTTCTTAAACTAGTACAGTCATATTACAACTGACAAATATGTACTATTCAATAAGTAATAAATAGTTACAATTCTATCCATGCTTTAACTATTTTTGAAAATACAAATTAAGCCTAGGATTTCTAAAAATGTTTTGATAAGGTCTGTGACAGCAGTAAAATGCATCTCATTTAGCTCTCTTCATTAAATTCTCTTCATACTTTCAAATTTTTATTGGGTAATTTTTTTTTCAGTTTTACACTTGCTGCCTGTATTCTGGACATGAGTAGCGTGTGCAGTCTAAAATAAGCCTCCCCTTTGATACTTCTGGCTTAAATCAAAGGCAGTGTGTAATTTAAGCAATTCTTTTTTGAATAAGTAATATGAACTCAATTGAAATTCCCTCCTGAGACTTTTACTCTTTCAAAACATGTAATGCAGAACTTGCCTAGCTCTCTGACCTGAAGATGCACTAGGCCAACTCCTAACACTCAAACTCTGACAAATAATATGCATCTGTTAAATCTCAATTGCTTATGGCAACAAAGCCATGTTTCTCTCTAGTTTTATGTCAATTGTAAGCCATTTCTGGTCAAAGATAGCATTGTTCTTTGCCCATGTGTGGTTTTCATTACGAGATCTAGGCAGAAGGAGCAGCCTGTCTCTGAACCATCTGTTTGTCATCCAAGCTTCACTCTGTTGCAACAAACTTTGCATCCCCTTACCACTCATTAGCCAAAGATCACACAACTAACCTCAAGATTAAATTAGCCAGGTGATCAGGCTTCTAATGCTTAGTTAATTTTTCTTTATGAATGCCTGTTGTCACTTTCTGGAATTTTGTGCTTACCAAGAGAAAATGGTCATTTTTAAAGGGAAGGACAGTAAACTACTATTAATGGTTGAATTTTAATTTTGATTACTGGGAGAAGAATAACATGACTTTATATATTGCTTGCGTCTACTATTAATGAGAAATGGTGTTAGGAGCTCTAAAATATTCCTTAAAATTCTCTTAACAAAGCCTGTGTCTACAGATGTTGGAGAGTGCTACATTCATCTTGCAAATTATTTCATTTCATGTGGGGCTTTCTGTTGAAAAGACACTCATTTTCTTCTTTCCATACACAACTTCTGATATTTGGTGGTTGACAGTATGATACAGTAAACTTGCCTGTAATAAATGTGAATTTGCCTTTCCTGTGTGAGCGTGATTGTGTGATCTTGTGCTAACCATGGTGCATTATGGCTAAGTCATAAGAAAGTTCCACATCATTTATCAACAATTTATATAAATAAAACTTGCTTACCTAGCCTACCATATTTTTCAATTTTAGATGAAAAGTTTGCTCTGTACATTACAAAATTATTAATTAACAAATCCAAGGATAACTCACTATTTATTTAAATGAAATTTTGGGTATTAAATTTGACATAATTTCTGAAAAGTATATTTGAAATTTTATTTCAATAATTAAAGACAATGAAGAGTATGTTTTTTTTTTAAGTCACCATGAGTGTATTTCCATTGCTTCATGTACTAGTGACAAATAACAGGAGAGAGCTCAGTGACAAAGAATATTTGCTCTGCAAATACAAGGATCTGACCTTGAGTTCTCAGCACCCAGATAAGAAGCAATGTACGTACTGTACATGTCCTTAACTCAATCTTGAGATGTGCAAACAGGCAGGTTCCAAGCTTTATGACTGGTCAGCGCAGGCAAAACTGAGATCTTCAATTCAGTGAGAGACCCTGTAATAAAGTGGAAAGCAATGCCCAATATCATGCTTTGTGAACACCTGTACAAAGACATACATGCGCCACATGCATATACCATACACCCTATTGCATACACAAACACACACATACACACACACACTGTACATCATATATAAATAAATACAATTTAAAAAGGAACAATCATATACGGTTTTTATACAGATTTTAGACAGTTTGTAAATATATAAAGTGAAAGAGAATTCTGAGAACAAGAAGAGGAGATACAGGTGAAAGTCTACTTAGATTTCATGGCAAGGGCATTATGTGGTCATGTGGTCAACAAGAAAAAAAACATTTCCTTTTCATTTCCCCTGCATTCTACTATCCCTCTTTCTTAAAACCTCCCTCTTCCACAGGGGACCCTTTCTTCCTGGATTCTTTCCCTGCATTCTTTAAATAATCCAAGACAACACACAATATAGAGAACAAAGGCCAAGGTCAACATAAAGTAAACATGATATTTATGTCTCTGGGTCTGGGATACTTCACACAATGCAATGTTTTCCAGTTTCATCCATTTGCCTGCAAATTTCAGTTTTCTTTACATCTGATAAAATTTATTGTATATATGTTGATGAATTATAAAAAAATAAAAAGATACCACATTGGGGGAATTAGGGAAGCTGGGGCAGATCAGGGAGTAGTTGAGGAAAGGGAGAATGGATGGATATGATTAAAATACATTATACAAAATTCTCAAAGAATTAATAAAAATGCTATAGAAATAAATTGTAGGTCTGAGGATCTGGGATCAAATATTAATGCTTACCATTAGAAAAAAGAGTAATGAGAATCAAAATTGGGCAGGGATCCAAGGAAGTCTACATGAGAAAAATTTTGTCATGGGCAGTATTGCTTAGGGCATCTCAGCTAAAATTGATGTCCCTGGGCATGTGGCAGTTTTCTCCTCATCCTGCTCAAATATTACTTGGTAAACTGCTGGACTTCCTAAAGGTGGATATTTTGCTTTAGGTCATAGCATGAGGCCTCCCACTCTTAATAACTCTTTTACATGTCTTCTAACTGACCCTCCATCTTTGGGTAACATTCCTATTGTTCATTTTCCTGGAAAAGGGATATGAATTGGCTGCCTTGGATCATATGCCTAACTATTACTGCTAAAGGTGCTTTAGAGAGACACTTTTTCCATCCTGAGTTATTGGGAGGAAATTCCCTTCCCTGCTGGATAGTTACATATAAAACAGACAAGACAACCCAGAATCTACCATTGTCATTGGAGGAAAAGATTACTATCATTTTGCTTGACTCCATCTAGTAATTTTTATCATATTCAGTTCATCAAATAAAACCACAAAATTAAAACAAAAACATAAACAAACAAAAGAGAAGTCCATCATTTTCTTTGAAAGTTCATCCTGGAAAAAGCAAATCAAAGTTAAATGGAAATCTCAATCACCCAAATTAAATGATAGACAAAATATTAACGAAATTAGTATGTGCAGAAAGTTTTAAACAGTGGAACAAATATCTCAATTCAAAATAGGCAAGGAAATGGACAAGTCATTCAAAATAAAAGAAAAAACAGCAGATAAAAAATGGGGAAAGTGATCTGTTTAGCTGGTTCTAACGTACACACACACACACACACACACACACACACACACACACAAAGCACCTTTGCGTTTTTGCTGATCAGATTAGATTTGAAATAATCATCAATGCCATTGAGTAGCAAAAACTTCTTACAGAAAAGTCTGCAAATAAATGTAAATGATTGACCGTGGATTTGCTTAACAGAGCTATGCCTCTTTCTAAGGAGTCACATCAATTATGAGTGTGAGGAGATATGTCAAAGGATACATTCTTCACAACTATGAGTCCTAAGTTAGCTAATCGCTAAATAAAAAAGGAGCATGAGACAAAGGTGATAAAGGTGTGAGGAAGTTTGTGCCTTGAATTTACCTTGAATTTAATTTAATTTTGATTTATCTTGAATCTAATTTCTCTTTTTTAAAACCTTTTGTGTGTTTCCTTATTGATATAGTTTCCTGTATGAAAAATGCATATCAAATTTGACGTTCCTGCAGTGTCCTTCCTTTTTAAGAGTGGAGACTGAAGCTTGAGACTGTGACAACTATTAAGATGAAGCAACACGGTCAAGATGTGATATTAGGTCTTGAGTGTGTGGGCTGGCTAGTGGCTCTGAAGTCAGAACAACCTGCTCTCAAGCACACCTCGTTCTTTCTATTTCTTGGTTTTTGATGACTGCTTGTTTTTCCAAAGTTCGTCAATGGAATGACTCAGCAAATATGTTCTTACCAAGTGTTGCCCTCTCAAACCTTGGCTTTCTAGTCCTCAGAACCCTTAAGTAAACCAATCTTAAACTATAGTATCAGGGATGAAAAGTTCCATTTCTTCATGCTTTCTTGAATTATGCTATTCTAGAGACTGCTTACTGACAGTGAGTGGGTTGGTAATTAAGCCTTGAATTTGCTGGTCCTTATTAAATGTTCTGAGTCAGTATATTTGCAGTATAATTTAGTTGTGCTCATTTAAAGTTAGCCTCCCAAATACTTCAATTTATTTAATGTAGTCCATCTAAAAAACTATTTTCTATTCTAATGGATGATATTAAGCGCGCGCGCGCACACACACACACACACACACACACACACACACCAGATAAACTTAAAATATTTCTCAATGGTATAAAATCAATGCCACATGACTCTTTTACCTCATTCTATCTCATCAGAATCGCTACTACTGGCCTGCATCTACTATCTGCTGTTGTGAACTTCCTCAAAGGGTACTAGGTTCACTGGGATTTGAAAATAAAAAAAATTTCTATTATTTGTAGTTGGCTTATGAACTTGTCAGGCAGTGAACTGTTGCCTGTGATCACTGTGGATAGTTGAGTAGTCCGAATATTTTTACATAGCTTATGGAGTTGTGGCATAGTACTGCTTTAACAGGCAAACTTTATGTTATGTAAAAGCACCTTACAGTATTTACCTGTTTAAATGGAAAACATATGATTATACATAATATTGAAGCCAAATCATAGCCAAGTCACTGAAAATACTGTTTTTATACTTTGCAAATATGTTTTTTCCCACAAAATTCATTCATATGGGACTACAAATCTAAGGAGAATTAAAGTCTACACATTTTTTTGGTATTTGTATCATTAATTTCAGAATTGTTAGCTTTATATGACTCTCATGAAACCTTCCTTACAGTTAGTCTTCCCTTCAACCTCGTTCACTCCACAGATTCCTAAATACTTTACTGCTTCAGCTTTCCAATTCTATACTTCTGTTTTACTGGTAATCTACTATCTTACCACGATTAGATTAACATGAGTTCTTGGGCACCAACAAGGAAAGAATGACTATAGTTTAAACTGATGTCTTATTTGTAATAGTTAAAAAGGAACCAGATGTGATAGATAGGTATCAACTTAGTATCAACCTGGAGTCACTTGAGGAAGGGAAACTATAAACATGAACAATTTCATTCAGCATTTAAACCAGTATGTGAGTGAAATATTTCTATAGATATGACTATGTGAATATGAAGAAAAGTTTAATTGTGGAATTCAGTAAATGGAAGGGAAATAGTTGACTACTTTTAGAAAGTTAAAAATGTGAATCTTATGTTCTTTGTGTCTCTATGTTTCAGGTAGCCCTTATTTGTATCTAACAAAGTGCAAGAAAGAAATTATTCCCCTAATTCTTATGCACACAGTGTAATTGGAAAGCTTGAAGCTATACTTAAAAATCAAAAAATACAAATGTTCAATAATCAAGGTTTTACAAGAAAGAAAAAGACATAAGAGAGGAGACACTGAGACCTGGGATAATCTACCACATGCACAAAGCTTGTATAGTTCAAAGAGCCATAAAAAATAGTTTTTAAAAAAAAACCTATAGAAAAAAATTGGAAAAGACAGAAGTTGACGACAGAAGAAACTTACATCACTGTTAAGGATTTAAAAAGAAATTCACCATAATAGAACATATTAAAATAAGACTTTAAAAAAACCAAAGACAAATTAAAAGAAAGATAATATTTATTTTTAATAAATTTGAGAGCAAATGGACATATTTAACATTGATTTATCATTCATCTTTTGTATAATTCATATTTTATAGTTTACTTTGAAGCTATCATTTAATCAGAAAGTGTTAATATTTTTTCTGATTAATTTTATCTTAAGGAATGAATCTTAATTTGATATATTGTCACTGTTCAATAAGCTTATATATTATAGGGAATGTATATTGCAGTACATTTTTATAGACAATATTTTTTAATTATAATAATAATAAAAGAAGACAGTTTAATAAGGTATTCTATAGTATGATTCTTAAAAAGGCTAGTGTGGTGGCATATGCCTTTAATTCTTTCTACTTGGGGGTCTGAGGCAGGAGAATTTCTGTGATTTCAAACTGAACAATGACTATCAGGCTAGCCTTAACTGTCTCTAATATACAAAAATGTTGCTTTAAATATTTGGAGAGAAAAATATAGCAATATTATTTAATTTAAAAGAGTATAAACATTATTCACAGCATAATTCCACATTTGAAAATATATAAGTCAGAGAGACAGGAATATTAGATATATTCATTTACTGATGAATACACATAAATGTCAGAATCTGTGAACCACGTCTTGAGGGACAGCGTCACATGCATTTTTGTTTCTGCATTATCAATGTCTGTATTGTTTAAATGTTTGCAGGAGGCTTCTGTTAGTTTCATAATAAAATACAAACAGGAAAAATCGAGAAAAAAGATTAATGGCTTACTGCCATATGGGAGTGCCACAAGGCTCTGCCTTCTGTCTTTATACTCTTGAAAAATGTTATCAATTACTTGGGTGAAGTCATTTATGACAAGCTTATCACACTCCAGGCTGAGAAAAAAGTTGTGAGGGATAGTTAATAACATAGTTGATTTAGTCATAACTTCAGTCTCAGCATAAGTGGAATGTTTTTCTGAAACAAACAGTAAAAAAGTCAAATATTAATATAATTTACTCCATTTAGGCAAAAACAACTGGTAAATTTAATTCTGAGAAAAGGTATCCAGCTCGAAGGTAATGTTACTAAGGTTTTCTAGGAGCTTACTCTGACGATGCTGGTCTCAGGAATTCTGAGATACTCTTTGCCCAGTCAGCTGATGGCCTTGTTCTCTTTGGAGTGTCATATCTTTATCACAGCACTGGAAAGTCAGGTACACATAGAGACAAGATACGAAGCTGGTGTCAGATCCCTGTGATTGCCATGGGTTGGATCCTTCACATAAAAAGAGAACTTCAGTGGGACAAAATGGTTGCAGTCAAGTATTTGGACCTGACCCCTGACACTGTTTCCCTTTGCAGGTCCTGGGAGCAGAAACCATTCAACTAGTTCCTGAGTATCTAGCCAAAACTAGATAAAATACACAAGACACTGTTCAATGAATGCAGAACTTACCAAGAGCTGATGAATTAGGTATTTTATTGTTAAAAAATATCCTCAGTTGAGTATTTTAAAAGATGATACCATACTATTCTATTTCTTTGAGAAATATAAAATTAATTAAATTTGTGAAATTTTCAAATTTATGCAATTTGAGAATGGGAGATATAAAATGAAGATATAAATATAAAATAAACTGGGAGATATAAAGAGAAGAGTCCAATTAAACTATAATTCAAAGTTTTAAATTTTTTTGCAAACGCAATAAAATCATATTTCAAGTCTACACTCTATGCTGATAGAGTTTGGTTTATCCTTCCCTGAGTATAGGATGATTCCTTGATGCCTAATACATTTTATTTTCAGCTGTCATAGGGATATAATTTAGAGGAGGTGTGGAATGCAAGAAAGCCAACAGTAAACTTTGAGCACGTAACATATCAGAAAAAGAATTTGTGCCAGAATATGGGAAACTCAGACACTGGTATTTATTAAACTCAAATTAATAAACTTAATCAAATAATGGAAATATATGCAGGATAATGAAGGCTATGAGAACTGGTGGAATTCTCTCATTTAAATTCAAATAAGAGTGCCTTTGTAATGAAGGGTAGAATGTGTTGAACTTTGATGATCTACCCAAGATCTGTTTACATCTGATCTGTTCATCTTAGAGTAGATTTTATGAATCAGATCCAATTGACATTTGAGTGTAAGCTTGGAAAACAGAATTCTCGTGTTCTGGAATAACATGGAAGGACTAAGGCACCTGGTAAACAGGAATCTGATATTGAAATTAAAATAGTGTAGCAGTCAAGAGGACATGCTATGTATACTGACTTAAGGCTTATTATCCTTACCTTTTTTCTAAATAGATGGGTATAAATCAATTAATTAAAGGGAAATTGGAAATCTAGCGTAGATCAAAAGAATCTGAAGTGGAGGGAATGTAGCAGATGATTATGCCATAATTTAAAATTGGGATTGTGCCATTTTAACCATTGGTGGTTGAGCACTAGGGTAATCTAAATTTTGTTTTTTTAACAATTTTTTTTCTCATACAGCATGGCATACAGCATGGGGATTCAGTGAAGATTAAAATGATAATAATTAATAATAATAATAATAATAATGTACTTATAGTGATTAGTGGAGTGTGGTATATTTTGGCCAAAAGAATGTTCTAAGGTACTTCTGTCCTAAGTGAGACAACATTTAGCCAGTGCAACAAGAAACAGATAAAACACTAAAACAGAAAATAGCAGAAAGACTGAATATAATTAAAGGTTTTAGCAACCAAATTCTAGAGGTGCTGCTCAGTTAACATCATCTATATTAAATCACCTTAAACAGGAAAATGATAACTTGATTGAGGTAGCCATTATGGGGCTAGCAAGAAACCTGTCACTAGAGAAATTCCCAGGAATCCACAAGGATGACTCCAGGTAAGACCCTAAGCAATAGTGGAGAGGATGCCTGAACTGACCATGCCCTGTAGTCAGATCGATGACTATCTTAAATGTCACCAGAGAACCTACATCTGGCAACTGAAGGAAACAGATGAAGAGAGCCACAGTGGAGCATTGGACTGAGCTCCCAAAGTCCAGTCAAAGAGAGGGAGGAGTGAGAATATGAGCAAAGAGGTCAAGACCATGATGGGGATACCCACTGAAACAGTTTACCTGAGTTAATAGAAGCCTTCCAGCTCTGGCTTGACAGTGAGGGGTCAGCATAGGACCAAACTAATCCCTCTCAATGCGGGTGACAGATATTTGGCTGGGGAGACCGTGGGGATACTGGCAGTGAGACCAAGATTTAACCCTGCTACTTATTTATTTATTTATTTATTTATTTATTTATTTATTTTTGAACTCATTCTCTCTGGATGGTTACCTTGCTCAACCTAGATATGGGAGTGGGGACCTTGGTCCTGCCTCAAGCAATGTGCTAGACTTTGTTGACTCCCCATGGGAAGCCTTACCCTCTCTGAGGAGTGGATGGGGAGTGGGATGGGAGATGGGAGAGGAAGGTAGAAGGGGTGGTAGTGAGAAATAGATTTGGCACATAAAATGAGAAAAGATAGTTTTTTTTAATAAAAAATTAAAACTAAAATTAAAAGGAATGTATCTCATTCTGTTAAAGGTCATTTGAAAAAAAATGCAGTAAACATCAAGTTGATGATGGAAAGTTGAGTTATTTTTCTAAAAGCAGGAAAGTGAAGAAGTCACTCTAACCCTTCTAATCAGTGTAGTACTGAAAATCGTGGTGAACATATTTAGGGTGCAGAGACCAGAAGCATTAAAATTGAAAATGAAGAGTTTTCAAAACTCCTATGTACAGAAAAAATTAACTTATGAAACACTTTGAAAATTCAACAAAAATCTACTAGATAATTAGTGAACAAATCCATTGATAGGCTAAAACAAGATAGAAATATCAACATTTAAGAAATCTTCAACATTATTGTACATTTAGGACAACTCAAAGGCTGCAGAGATGGCTCCAAAGGTAAAGTCACCTGCTACCAAGCTAATAATGAGAACATATAAGAAATCTAAAGAATATATAAGAAATCTAAAGATAATTTGTCAGCTTATATGTCTTAGTGGTAAAGCCCTTGCTTAGCATGCATAGAATCTTGAGTTCATCCTCTAGGATTGAGATAGATGATTGACTGTATTGTGGGTGATCTGATACTCATGCGACATTCTACACTATGGTATCTAAATTGTTGAAATCACAGCATTTACAAGTTGCCACAAATCAGACATGGTAGACACAATCATGAAAATGTCATTGGCCTTCATAATTGTCCCAGTGGCATGTTGAGAGTATTGTTTCCACTTAATAGGATTTAGTATTCATGCTAATTGTCTTCACTTTCCTGCTGTTGTTGTGACAATGGTATATTTGCTTTACAAATAATGGTGGAAACTAATTCTTTTTATTATGCTTATGCGTGTGTGTGTGTGTGTGTGTGTGTGTGTGTGCGTGCACGCGCACCTGTGTGTCTTCAAGTGCATTCAGGTGCATGTCCATCTCTGTTTGTATGTGTGAGAAGGTCAGAGGACAGTGAGGTGTCATCCAAAGGAACACTTTCTTTTAAACAGGAGTTCTTCTTAACCTGCCAGACAGTGAACCCCAGGGAATTTCCCATCTCCAGCTCCTCAGGGCAGTGATTACAAGTGTGTTTCACCACAGCAGACATTTAGATTTACGCTCTAAATATCTGGGGCTTGAACTCAGGTTTTCATGATATTGGAGCTGGCCCTTTGCGACAGAACCAGCAATCATTGTCTATACAGATCTGCCGCCCCATTCATGTTTACTAGATTGCAGTATTTCAACAATGGATATGATTTCTTCACTCCTAATCCACTGTAGAAGGTTTTTTCTACAGGCCACCAGCCATCTCCCAAATCATGACACAGAGATTATTATTAGTTTTGAATACACTGCCTTATCTTAGTTCTTATTTTTATCTGTTTCTCTTCATCTACGTTTTGTCTTAAGGCTTTTTATCTGTATTTCTTTCTTCTCCCTCCCTCTCTCTTCTTCACTCCCTCTCTCCCTCTCTTTTTCTTTCTTTCTTTCTTTCTTTCTTTCTTTCTTTTCTCTTTCTTTCTATATTACTTTTCTATTGTCCCCATGGCTGGCTGGTGCCTGCCTGGTTTCTGGCTTCAGGCATGTTCGTTTCTCCCACCCTCCCCACATCGTCCTCTTTTTTTTCCTCCTTCCTCATTCTCTCATATTTATTCTCTCTGCCTGCCAGTCTCACCTATCCTTCTACTGCCTAGTTTTATTTGCCATTCAGTTTTTTTATTAAACCAATCAGGTGCCTTAGGAAGGCAAGGTGGAAATTAACAAATGGGGCATAAACAAATTGATACATATTTACATCATTAACAAAGGGAGCCAAAATAAATGTAATGCACCTTTACACAGTTAAAGCAATACTTTCCAGCAATCCACCTATGCATAAGTGAAGCGTCATTCATTTCTTCCTAGTCCCTATTTACCAAGGGAAGGATGAACATAATGATAGGTTATGGGCTGAAAGAATACACATCTGTGTTCTGGGTCTTGGCTCACTTATAAAACACCTCAGAGACAGCGTGGCTATACAAAGATTCTTCTCTGTTTGTTCACACATTCATTTGCTTGTTGACCCTCCAAACTGGCCCCCATCTGCAGCATGGAGGGAAGTACATAACTGTGACTTCCTTCAACCTAAGCACTTTTTCCTTATACAGGGGCTCTTTTTTTTTTTCTGAACCTCTAAGTTTCTGAGTCATATTAATTTATATTTCATGTGGCTCCTATTTCCCATTTTATAACTCATGATGTCTTAATTATTTATCTTGTCTTTCTATTTTCCTCCCAAATAGAGATCTGGGTACTTCCTGGTTTTGTAAAACAGTAACATTTCTTTTTTTTAAATTTTATTTATTTATTAAATTTATTTATTTATTAAGGATTTCTTTGTTCCCTTATTGAGAACTTACTTTCCCATGTATGGTCCCAATTCAAGCAGCTTTCCTGACAGAAAATGAACTGCAGTGTCCAGGCTCATTTATACTCATTATTTATTCTGTTTTCTTTTTTTATACAGTGTTGACATTCTTTCTTGTATCTTGACATTCTCTCTGTCTTCACCCAAGTTGTCTCCAGTGTGTCAGTATTGATAAATTCTTCCCATTTTTTCCTAATAACTCAACAATGCCTTTCATCTTAGATTCATACTGTAATTCTTCTACATACTCTCACCAAACTTGTCTTTGAACACATGCTTGATCATTTTAGTGCTCAAGAAAAGCTGCAATGTCTTAGGAATAGACTTTATCTCTTCTATTAGACTACCTGGCCTTCTCTTCAGTGTCCTTTCTTGAATACTTCCTCTTTATGTCTATTCTAGTCCCAATGTCCCAGACTTTCAGTTCTGTGCATTTAAATACTGTATATACTTTCTTTAGTTCTTCTATTATTTTTGTGCCTAGGTGATAATTTTTGCATCCTTCTCAGAACCCAAGTCACCAGTTTTGAGAAATGCTTTCTCCTTTCCTCAATAGAAAAACAAGCATTTTCCCTGAACTTTTAAAACATCTTGGCTATAAATCTGTTCATGCATTTATTTCATGTATTTGTTTCCATATTTATGTTACGTCTGTCCCCGATTTTATCAAAATCTGCTATTTAATAATGTTTTAGCAATTCTTGCCTGATAGATGGATCCTTGAATTCTTTGCCTTCTATAAAAACTATTTAATTAAGACTTTTTTCTGTTCTGCTCTTGCGTGAGCCCCTGATTCAGAATCACAATTTATTTGTTGGTATGGTATATTACTTAGAATCTTTTTTTTTGGTTTACTTAGAATCTTTTAAATCACTACCACTTAACCAAAGTCCATATTAATAGCATATTACAATGCTTAAATGAGAGTATTGCATTTTTATTATTGTTTTATGAACTGCCTTTGATAAATATGGTCCTAGATTGTCAGGGACTTAGACTTCCATTTGTGATTTCCTTGTCCTTGGGTGTCCTATTATAGTTAGCCAGTGTCTAGATATTACACCATTAAAGGCATCTTCTACAGACTGGATGTAACAAGTTGTAGATCTTAATACTCTTAATTAAAAAGCATCTAGCTATATAGGACACTTTTTATTGGTTAAGATCTGGTATGAGAAGTTATTCTAAATGTTTAGTGTAGACAAGTGACAGAATCATTCAAACCCATATATTTCATCTGCGAAATATACAACATCCATCTCATAGAAATTTTATATAAGTTATGAAGCATTCATTTGAAGATCCTATACATAAAAGGACACATAGAAATCTCTTAAAATAATATCAATTGTGTTTTGTTTTTCTAGGTAATACTACTGACATTCAGTATTGTAGGTCATTCAAGACTCTACTGATAGCAGTCTTTAAATTAATATTTTAATTTAGATCTGCTTCACTATGAAAATTTCTGTTATTTTAATAATATAGTACCTTTATTAATTCTTTGAGTATTTCAAACAATGTATCCTGATCTTATACACTTTGCATTACCTCCAGGTCCTTCCAGAGCCACCTTTCTATCCTGTCCTCCCACCAACTTCATGTCTGTGTTTTGGAGGACTATCTCTCAGAAGGTGTCCTATAATTCTGGGGCTTACCCTTTTTCTGTCCCCTCCTCTGCAGTGTTCCTTAACCTTAAGTGTAGGGTTTTATTGTCAATATATTTGGGAATGGGTACCACATGGTCAATTGAATTCTTCATGATGAACACTTGTGGTTCTCTATGATGTTCTCTGCTACAAAAAAAAAAAAAAGCTTTTGATGAAGTAGGAGAGCTACACCACACTATCTGTAAATATAAAATAATTACTTAGAATCCATTTAGGAATTATACTACTTTATGAAAATTTTTCTTCTAGGGTCTGTGGCTTCATCAATCATAAGTAGTTGGCTAAGTTTACAGTAGTGGCAATAAATTTCCTACTATTGAGTGGGCCTTATTCCAATTAGAAAGCTGTTGGTCACCTCTATGATATAAGTGTCACTAGTACACCTTTGGAAATTTCTTGCTTGTGCCAGCAATTGCTCTGATTTATTGTTGTTACAGCTGGAAGAGACTGCTGATTGATTTTCTTCCTTGGTAGTTTGCTCAGATCCTTACAATACCATGAAAGTTGTTCAGTGAGGAGGCCTTTTGTTGAAATTAATAAAAACAAAATACAACTTGGAGTGCTGCTGAGAATTTTTATTTTCCAGTTCAAGCCTCAAAGGACATATTTTCCCCTGAGTGTTGAGGGTCATAGACAATAAATTTACAACATGAAAGTTTGGTTTGCTTAGTTGAGTTTATGCAAAATGTTTGTCTACACCCACTGCATTTTGTGGAGCATGGCCTGCAACAAACATCTTTAACTGAGTGTATAAATTTGGAAACTTCTCAGACAGCTAAAAATCTTTTTAAATTATTTGGGGTTTGGTAACTAGGTTGAACTCTGCCTTTGGAAGGCAGTTTCCAACTGACTCATTGCAGCACAGCTGGAACAATTGACATCATTTTGTGCCTTTCATGCAAAGACTAATTTGGCAGGCAGCACTCCCACTGGAGTGGGTTTCAGACACTCTGTGCATTTTAGGTTAGAACGGACTTTAAAGGCCATGAAATCCAAGCCTTAAAGCAGTGACTGAACTGGCTTACTTCAGCTCTACCAAGTGGATTTCTAATCTGTTCTGGCATAAGTCCAAAGACAAATAGTAAAGATTTCCACATGCGTCAAATTGCATGATCTACTCTGTATTTGAATAAGCGTGACTCTTCATAATGATCTGAAATAATCCCTCTTCCCCTTTCGGTTATGAGCTGGAAACTTATACTATTTTCCATGTTTGAAGATAATGTCTAGCTTTTGGAGTCGAATTTCACTGTTAATCACACTGGATTCCTTATCCATTTCTCATTCACTGTGCCTTTAATTTATTTCATAATTCCGAAATTACTGCTTAAATTGTTTCTTTAGATTATCTTTAAAGTGATCCTGGAATGGATGGAGTTTTGCATGTAGACAGAAGGAATGCTGTAACCAAACTGTTTTGTGTAAGAAGGGAATTGCTTGGGAAACTGAAGAATTAAATGTTGGGAAGCAATCAAATGTTTGAATTTACTAAGGTCTTCTCTACAATTAAACTAATAGGACAATAATTTCCTACTATAAAAAGCTCAAAAGCATGACACAGTCCTAGTATGTTCCAGCATAAGAAGAGGAAAGTTGAGCTATTTATGGTGCTAGTTCAGAGTCCATCAGCCATGTTTTACAGTTCCTGTCCCATATATTTGTTCTGAATAATGTCAGTAAGATAAAACAGAAGGATAGGTGAACGGGTATCTTAAGAAATGAACAGATAGTTTGGAAGAATATTGTCCACCTATGAATAAGTATTTGTACATTTAAATCAAAAATCAAAAACCAAAGGACATTGTCTGTGAATCTTTTTTCCCTGCTTTGTCTTTGGCCACCATTCCTTCCTTCCTGCACCCTGACAATTGCACTCTCATTTCAGTTAAGAAGCAGTTGCAGAAGAGATTATGCCAACCATTACCATCAACAAAGTGGCTGGAATGTCAGATCAGGGAGACACTTAGGACAAATCGCAAACTATGGTGCCTGGTTCACATACCAAAGCCGGTGCTGGTTGTCAGACCCTTTCAGTATTGCATGTACCTGTTGCAGACTCCTGGCCCTCTCATCATTTCTTGGCCCTGTTCCCTACCCAGTACCTCTCCAGACCTTTCCTTTTCTTTCCCTTCTCTTTTCTTCCCTTCTTTTGCCTCCCCTTCCATTTCCTTCCCTTCCCTCTCCCTAGCTTCTCTTTCCTTTATAACCTTGCTATTTCGGCCATGCACTTTCTTGGATCTTCTCCCTCTCTTGTCCCCTTCTCTTTCCTTCCTTTCCTGCTTTCCCACTCTCTTTCTCTCTCCTTTGCTAGCCTAGTCTATTCTGCTGGCCATATTCAATCTTCTACTTTATTACCTCTGGGTGTCCTTGCCCTTGTGTCTACAATAAAAACCTTCTCTCACTCATACCTATGAGAGTCCATGTAGTTATTTTCACTCAATTGGCACTACACCAGAGGAAATAAAATAAATGAATGTGGCACTGAGTTCAAAACTTGACAAAAATGGGTCAAAGCTATATGGAAAATACACAATAAAAATAATGGCAGACACTGTGAAAATAAGAGACTTTCAAAGAAGCATGCAAAGGAGTGAAAAGAAAAGTGAGCCTCTTGAAAGTACACAGGAACTTAATTCTGGTAAGATTGAAAAAGGAGTGGAAACACTGTAAATGGGAACCTTTGGAATATAAAGCAGACCTAACCCAGAAGCAGAGGTGATCTCCTTGCAAGACTGCATCATCTTTGCAGGATGAGGCTGGAGCCCCGCAGGTTCCAGCACGCCCTGTAGTGTGTAGGGGTGCCAGTGCCTCTTCTGATTTCAAAACAAAACAATGCACAGGAAAGACAGTGAGAGCATTTGGTAACTTTCATGTCAAGGAACTTTGTTCCCAAGGATCTCCTTCAGAATGTCATGAAGGAATGTCTTTCATTTCTGCCTTATGGAGTGCCCCTATGAATATATTGAGATTTCAGGGCTCTTGGTTATAATTACTGTAAGTGTAATGGTGTTCTTCACAGTGTCTTGATAATTGTGTTTGTTGTGTTTTCTTTCACCCAGAAAACATTTTCAGCCACACCTTCACATTCTTTAGACCCGAGTGCTGTATTGAAAACTGGAGACGAATATCATTGAAATTAGTCATACAGGTCAATACTGATTCAATATTTGGTTACAGTTATCAGTCTGATTTTCTAGGTTTGATATGGACTTTCTGTGTCTATAATATTTAATCATTTTTTTTCAGATTTTAAAGGATAAATTACTGTTTAAATGGTTGAGTGGCATATAGGCCCACTCACTGAAACATTTCATAATGTTACAATATTTTTATAGGGAGACATGAAATTCCAAAATTATTTGCCTCCCTGATTATTCAGCTTTAATATAAAGTAAAGACTACACTTATTATAAGAACCACTTTATCATATACAAGGTAAAAATTTCTTCCATTTAAATAAAACCAAAATTTTTTTAAAAATCACACATTTCAGCGAGAAAAAAAGGGTGTGGATTTTGATGGGCAGGGATGTAGAGAGGATCTGGGAGGAGTTGTGAGGGAAATTTGTGATCAGATATATTATGTAAAATATATATTTTCAGTAAAAAGAAAATAAAATTATGTCCATTAAATGTCAAAGGAATACCCATTATTAATAAAATCTCATTTTCACTGGCATTTTGAAATAAAGACTAAAATATTACTTGACTCCATCCAACATTAAAGAACATTTTTAAAATAACTATTTTCTGTTTTGTATGATTCTAATGTAGATGTTAGGCTTCTCAATTATTGATCATTTTGGAGCTATATGAAAAGACAGTGTTTTCCAGGAATTCACAATAGGAAGAGAACATAGCCTGAGTGTATCCTGAAGTCTTCTAATTAACATATAGTGTAGTGTTCCTTATAAGATGTGTAATACTGCAAACTGAAACTACAAACAGTAGGCAAGCATTTCCCCAAAGCCCACTATTTATTACTGTTGTCAATAGCTATATTTAGACTACTGTTGAAATTTTTCTTGGATATAAATAATCACTTCCTGATAACTCCTTCAGGCTTCTCAGTAACATTTAATGTTTCTGTTCTAGATTTCTAAATCACCAGAGTTTGTTGGAAAATGTTGCAGGAAATTTTTTTCTCGGGCTGGGTAAATTGTTCTACTAGAGAGATGGTTGGGTACTGGAAGATTCCAGATCATTGTGTCAGACAAGCACAGTGTATTATTTCAGGTCCAGATTGCAGCCTTCTTTACCAATCTGAGGACTACGGTACTAACATCAATGTGGAAAAACATTCTGAAGGTTGAGAAATAAGAACAATTTTCTTTTGTGCAGGTGAGAATGGCGAAGTTAAAGTGTCCCTTTTAAATGTTTTACTTCTCAGTAATTTGCATCTGAACAAGCTTGCCAAAAGAAGACCTTATTTATATTGGTAAAATATTGTCTGGTGAAATTGCAAATACTGTGTTGGTTTTTTTCACATTTGTTAGAATAAAAACAGAACTTATTTAGTTAGTGTTAGCTAATTTTGAAGAAGGCACTTGAGTAGTCAGTGCTGTTTTTGCTTTGGTATGACAATAAAACTATGTATACTATCGCAGGGGACGGATAACTGGAGGTGATATTGCTCATACAATTCTCTTTCCTTCTACTTTTGTACACCGATAAAGCAATCATAAATGTAATACCCCCCCTTCCCTTGGAAGAATAGTTTATTCCTCTAAATACCTCAATTTAGAACAGAAGATAATAGATTTTTGTTCTTAGGATTATATCTAGTAACTAAGAAACAAATGAAGGTACTTGAATACATGATCTTGACCATATCAGTGAAAGTAACAGCTGTGGACTGAAGAATGTCCTTGGCTATCAGATGATTAGCAGTTATAAATATTTCTCTCATTTATTAGAAGATTTACTTTTGATTTGTTCACTCACTTTACTGACACCTTCTGAATTTTTCTGGCCAGGTCCCCGCAAACAAAAATCTTCATTTCTTATTAGCATGTACAGGCAGGCTAGGAGCATGGTTCTGTGGCTGTTCTACGTTCTGACATCGAGTCCCCTGCAGGTCAGCATCTCAGGAGTGGTCTACAGATGGCTAGTACTTAGCTTTGTTTTGTGATTGACTTCCTCTCCTTTAACCTATAGAAGCTTCTGAAAAGATACGTAATTTCTATAATATCTTTTCTCCATTTCTGTACTTGGCATTTCTAGTCTAGGCCAGCACAGGATCTAGTTACTGGTCAGTGTTCCTACGCCGCTTCAGAACAAAGGTAGGAGCATTATCTATATTCTTATACAGGCACAATAAGAACCTTTCTATGCAATTTATTTTGCTAATGAATACTTATGCACATGTCATAATAATGCAAAATTATAAGTTCATGGGTCATATGTAAAGGAAAAACTCACTAGTAGGTTGCATTAAGTGGGTGTCACATTCAATTGTAACTTTTCAAGAAAGTAAAGAAATAAGCAGTGAAGTTGATAAGGTCTGTCTCTGTTGATTCAACAACTTCTCTGTTGGTCTTTGTATCTTATAACCAGATTATTGAAAACTAAATCATATACCAGAAGAAAGAATAATACTCTGGGACCATCTCTATCTTGTCATGGAAGAAATGGGCACACTAATATGTGACATTCCATACTGCTGCCTGCCATATCTGTGTGCTAAGAAAATACAGAAGTAAGGATATTTAGTTTTGTACAATAAATGGATGCCCAGTCTCAAAGTTACTAAGTTGATATGGGACTCAAATTTCAGAGAATACTGAAGATAAAGACTGTTGCATGAAGTACTTTACACAGATGGGTAGTTTGTCATAACATTAGCTCTGAATGTGAACATGGATGTTGTGTTTTGTGATAACAAATAGGGAGGACACAGGACTACAGAAAAAATGCTCGTTAAGGCAAGCAAGCACTCTCTCTCTCTCTCTCTCTCTCTCTCTCTCCCTCTGTCTTACACACACATACACACACATCTATTTTTCTCTTTGTGTTTTTTGTGTTTTTCACTCTCTCAATATCTATTTCTCTATCTACCTCTTAATCTTTTTCCCTGTCACTGTTGTTTATTCTCTCTGTGTACACAAACACACGCATGCATGCATGCGTTCCCACACACATACACATAAACACATACACACAACACTTTTTGGGCCATTGACTCCAAGTATGGCCAATGTTCTTCATTAACAAAACATATGAACCACTGAATATTTCTACCTTTAAATGTGTGAAATAATTAACATATTTATGTGAGAACCCAACAGCTAGATATGTCAAAAATTAGGACATTTTGTAAGAACATAATACACATAAGAAAGCAGCTTTAAAGGTAGTTACTATAATGTTTTGCCAAGCACCATTCAGTCCAATTCATGAAATTGAAATACAGGATTTAATTTGAGAATGGCCTATAGTACCAAGAGGATGCCCAACCCAGAATTTCTTTTCAATCTGATGAAACAGAATGATAATTTATGAAAATTGTTTTGCTTTATGCTTTGTCATTTTCTAGGCTTAGCAACTCTATCCTTTTCCTCCTAGACACATTGATCATCCTTACAAGAAAGTTGCATGTGGCTTTCATCTTCCTCAGCATAGCTGGCACTTACCCTACCCTGAGAATTCATTGAGTCATTTCCTACTGATAGACATCTATATGTAGTCACGATTGTCACCTATGCATGCAATACAAAACTGGCCTCTCTCCTTTTAAGCCAAGATAGCATTTGCACCAGCCTCTAATCTTACCTACCACTTTCTCTCCTTTCAGAACCAAGCTGGCAATTCTCATCTTGAATAGCTTTAAAATTGCTCATAGCAATCAATGACAACCGAGGCATCACTAAAGAATTTCTTTTATCTCTAAGCTCCAATTTAGATCTGTCATTAAGCTTGAGTAAGCTCGAGCTGTCGGCACATTCCCCCTCATCACATGCTCCAAGCACAAAAAGTCAACTTTGAAATCAAATTTGTTCTGTCTCCTACTGTACTTTGTAATGGTTTTGTGTGAACAATCAACTTCAAGGAATAGTGCTGTCAACCTTTAGTAACTTGGAAAAGTCTGGCTTTAAAGAAAGTAAAAACAGTGATGTGCTGCCAAAACTCAAGAGTGTGGTGACAGAAGCCATCAGTCCCATGTACTTGGTGTTGGCTGGGCTTTACTGATGGGAATGCTGATCGTTAACGTTAGATTAGTGACACAAGCTTTGAGAGTGAATAAGATATGGCTCTTTCGCACTTTTGCGTGAATAATAAATACTAGGGGAGTCCCTCTCTCTTTTAGATTTTAGCCTTGTCACCTGTAACATGAGTCCATTTTAGAGGAAGTGACCTGAGACACACTCCTTACATTTGGCCTTTGTATATACTTGACTTCTCGCTGTGTCTTATTGTCATTCATAAAGTAGAGACGCTATCAAAAGGAGCACACCTGGCTGCAAAGCATCTCAGCCTCATCTCTGGACCTCAGCAAAGAGTTCTTTGGGTTCTGACCCTGAGCAATAACTGTCTTTTGTAACAGTGCAGCCTCCGTCTTGGAGATCTTTTTATTGCCAGATCCTTAAGCCTCAGCGACATACTTAAGTGTACTTTAATCTTCTGTTATTTTGCAAATACATTTGCGAAACCGTCTGCCTGTACTGTCAGCAGTGCCAGACTGAAACAAAGCCACAGAGATCTGGCAGCTGTTCCATGGAAAACAGTTAGCAGCTCAAATGTGTTAGGGCATCCTCACTCAACAGAATGGAGTGTTCCCGAAACACAACCTCACAAGCCCTTGCCTGCATTTCTTGTCTTGCCTATGTCTGAAAGAAAAGGGATTTTTTTTTATTTTATAAATACTGTTGCTTATATCATCCGTTGTAGCCTGTCTTCTTGTGAAGAGATTGTCTAATGACAATAGAACCAAGCCATCATATTAAGAAGTACCACAGTGACAGACTCTGGCAATCTCCACTCTCAATTCTAGACTTCAGTACAACTCTCCTCAGACTGCCACTCAGATCAAAGTTAATTTTTGTGATTTTGTTTTTATTTTCCTATCAATGTCAAACCTTGATCCCGGGAATTATACCCTTTAGCCCAGTATTTCTGACCTCAGTCTATCTGGAGCTGGCTCCTTACATACACAACATTGATATCACTCACCAACTGTTGGGCCAAAATTATCTCGGGGCCTGTACCTCGAGGCCTGTAGGACAAAGAAAAGACTGGCATGAGTTTGAGGGAACCGAGTGAGGATGAAACAGCAAGATCTAGGTAGACACCTCTCCAGCCAGAGGGAGGGCTTGGCTGTCTCTCATTGGCTGGAGGTACCCCCAGATCACACTATGTCATTTCACCTATATAAACTGATGCTCACAATAATAAACCGAGTTCCTGCTTTGACTTGACTCCCTATCACGTCTGATTGTCCTGTGTTGTGGGGCTGCGGATCTGACTGTCCTGTGTGGTGGGGCTACATAACAGACAGATTGCACACTCCCCTTTTCCTGGAGAATAAGACTAATAAGGCCCACCACCCAACTTTTTTCTTCCTTCAATGATTGATTTGTGATAGAATCTGATATGAACTTGGGCTACAATTTCTTGTTCAGTCAAAATATTTGCTGCTGTTTCTTAGGAATTCATATGTTGGTACACAGCCAGTCTATTAGGGTTTTTTTTTTAATCCTAAAGTATTAATGACCCGTAAATGAACACTCGTCTCTCCAAGTTGTAGACAGCATTTCAGAACCAAAACACATCGAGAGAGCTGAAGACCTGAGAGGCAAGCAGAGGCTTCTAGTAACATTCAGCTCATGTACCATGTGTAAGCCTGGTTCCTGTGGAGATCAGAAGAGGGCACTGGGTTCCAGGAACTGAGGTTCAATATTTCAAGGAGCCTCCATGTGGGTGCTAAGAGTTGAACCTAGGTCCTCTGAAGGAGTAGCCAGGGCTCTATAAGTTCTGAGTTTTGTAAATCTATAGCCCTAGTTTATGATTTCTTAACAGTGCTTTATGATTGCATTTACTATATCACTGTGTGATATAAAAAGACATAACACAAAAAACATTTACTTTTTTTGCACAAAATAATGGTATGCATTTGTCAACATCAGTTGTCATATACACTGTCATTATCACTACTAATAAAGAAAAACAAGAATTCTGTCATCCTGTGAAATGTCATTGATGGTAAGTGGTACTCAAGTTTAAGGATGTTAAATTATGGAAAATGTGGTAATGCTGACAACCTTGACTGAGAAAAGAAAGAAACTTTTGTCTGGAATACTTCAGATAATTTTAAATATGTAATCTGATATCATAGCAAGTATGTATAGTATATTATATAACAAACCTTGTGTCCATCTGTGGTTGCTTAGCAAAGTTATGAAGTTGAAAGAAAATATATAAATATTCATTTCTGTGACATAGAAATCTTCGAGCTGCCTTTGTTAGCATCTTTGATTATTATTGGAAGACAAATGCAAGTGTTTTCAACTCAATTTCATTTCTGAAATATTGTTAAATTCAACTTTAATTGTGCAGAGGCAGCATTCTTTTATACCTTTTTTTGCAGAGAAGAATATTTGGTATATATCTATATCTAAATATATGTAATTCTGTTTTGGATTCTTTGCTTTGGTGTTTTTTTAGACTATATATTATTACAGATGGACTCTGATAGGTTCTTTGTAAGATACTTAAATAGTTGCTTAATTTAGTGTTAACAATTGTGTCTAATGAACCTTACTGCTTCTGTAATTTTTTTTGCATGTTAATATATTACTCTTGTCCATAGAGACAAGAAAATTTCAATAAAAAACAAATTTTTAAAAACTCAAAATATGGGGTAAAATACATATTTATCTACTTGGGGAATTACTGAAATGTGTCTTATAAAAGTTAATTCCCTTATCAAACACACAGGATTTGGTTTTTCATATTAGTATACTACTTTGAACAGCTGCACAAAATTGCTTTCATAAATATTAACAAAAATAAAGTTTTAGATCTGATTTTTCGAGACAAACAGGTGCAGATGATTCTAGGATATGCATTTTTTTGGTGAAAGCATAAAAATAAATCTGAGGGACAAATCCTGGCCCACATAACTAAGGAGAACTAAGAAGTAGCTGCTTTCAAAGATCAGGCATTTGACAAAAAATATCTCACAAACCTGTTTGGTTGCTCTGCAAGTAGAATTCATATTTATGAAATAAAATTCCATTAAAGCAAATAATCTATGGTGAATATTCTTTATCTTTTTTTGGGGGAGGGAATTATACAACCAATTGGGGTTTAAAATGATTTATATACAAAGGCTTTACAACTGTCTTAAATTTGATTTTTGATCATTGGTTTATGTAAAGTGATACCATTTTTGCCAATAAAATTCCTTATTAAAAATCATTCAATTATCTGACAAAATATCAGTTTATTATATGGCAAATAATCAAATATATTAATATTAATTAAAATAATGATAAAAATATATTTGACAAATATAAAGCTGATATTATATTACCTCTGTTATTTATTATACAATAAATTACACTTAATTCATAAAGAATTAACTACATGGCTTTTAAAGATTTCAATTAGTTTTGCCCTTCACTTACCCACAAATACAGAAAAAAGGTACACAGTTAAATCAGTGACAGTTTCAGATCTACAAGATGAGAATGCCCTTGACTGCTGCTGCTTGTTTTTTTTCTTCTGGACCTTTCCTATCAGGTTAAGCATTGTGGTGAAAATGCTTCCTTCAACATGGATAGCCTACCAAACAAATATTTTAGAAGAAATTCTAAACGAGTTCTGAGAGTCATAAATATTTATATACCTGACCCCAACATCTTTCTGGTTCTTGTATTCCTCCCAGTGGAAGCTCTATCTTTAGACAACATGCTCCAAAATCCTGATTCCCTTTGACTAATACTCTTCTTCCCCTCAAAGTTGGAGAAAATAAAGTCAGATGTTGAGGAGAGAAATTCTGGAGGTATCTCAAAAGGTAATGTATGTCATTAAACTGCCGGTCTCTGAGGGAAAAGAAGGATATTAGAGACGAAAGCCCACAACACATGAAAGAACTGAGAGTTCTGAGAAGTAACTGATAGTTCAGAAAAACCAGAGACTATCCACAATGTTTGAAAAAAGACAGAGACAGTGAACACATAATTTTTATGCCAACATATGCATCAGAAAGTCTGGGTCTTTTATTTTCTATGACTGTTTCCCAATGGGTTCTCTTTGATGTTGACAAAACTAAGATCAAGAACATTTAACTGTTTTTCAAGATAATTAAATGCAGTGAATGGTAAAGTTGTGTTTAAAGTCCAGTTTGAGTGGATCCAAACTCCATTCCCATTTTGACATTATATTCCTTTTTCAGGGTGTCTGAGTTTGTTGCTTCAGCAAAGAATTATTACATGGAAGAGACTGAGAAAGTCTCCAAATGTCAGCTCATTCTCTTTTAAAGGATTTTGCCACAACTGTAGAAATATGGCCTTAGGGTGTGTGATAGAATCTGACACAGACCATGAAAATACAGCCCTACGTTGCTTCTTTTTCTTTCCCTGCCGAGTCCCTAATGGAAAGTGAATTTCGATTTCTTTTCTCTTGATATTCATGGTGTTTTACTTCATAGGATTAACTCATGTAATTGATGTTTCCTTTAAATATAGGATAGATTTTAATAGGGTTAGTTCCAACAGTTTCACAGTTCTCAATAACACAACCTCCAAGTAGGTAAAAATTATAATAGTTTGGCTGGTGCCAAAATGTGAGCAGTTATTAATGTGTGGTCTGTGGATTTTTTTTTTAACTGAAAGGGTGAATCTCTCATTCACTCCTGAAAATTAGAGAAGCTCTTCTGATTTCATTTGCATGTGGAGATTTTCTATTATGACTGTATTCAATTTAGCACACTGAAATGCAAAGCCAATGTCTCATTTAATCTGCTGCCTGAGCCAGTATCTCTGCAGAGAGAGATAGCCTACCTCCACCTGTACATGTGCGTGCAAGCAATTGTTTGACTCTACCACTTATTAATATAAATCAACATTTACAAAGAAAGCTTTCCCAGTTCTGGCAATTCATATTGATATAAATAGAAAAGCAATGGATTGCATAAAAAGCTCCGATAGATTTGAGCTTCTAGAATTACCCCAAGAGTATAGACTGGATTGAAATATTTCAAGGTGTTTGGGGGTAGGGTGTTGATAAAGTATTTTCATGTTTGCTGAGTGCCTCTGAGCTGGTGGATTCATACTCATAAAAGCAGAAGCCAGGAATGGTTATAATACGCTTAATTAACTCTAAGCTTATTTAATGCCATAGTCCAGATGAACTCTAGATAGAAAGACATAATACATATAGCTCATTAAAAAATAATTTGGATTTCTCTACTCTATATTTGCATTAAAGTTCAGATTCTCATCCTGAAGGTATTAATTATTTTCTAAAATTATTTTTGAAAACTGGATGCCCATGAAAAAAATGACAATTAGAAGAATGGCAGCTTGCACAACTCAATTTCCCACAGCACACTCCTGCCAAATATACATGAGGTTCTTTGTCCTGAAGAAATACCCTTTTAAAACAGGGTTCTGATGTGTGTGTGTGTGTGTGTGTGTGTGTGCGCGCGCATATAAAAGATTCCTTGGCAAAGAGCAATGAAATCATAAAATGCACAAAATTAATCTATTTGTCTTTGTTAATATTAATGGGAAATACACATGCTAGCTCCTTTGCCTTTCCATAGTAAACAGCTTTATTTTGCTTTGATTGTAGCTTAGAACACGTTTTTTTAAAGGAAAACATGCTTTATTTTAGAAAAAATTATATGCAGTGAATTAAAAGTATTCTGATTAACTGTTATTCAAGAAAATTCTCATATCACATACCATATGAATTTTTTGGTAAATTGCTAACAGTGAGCAAGTTTGGAAACCAGCCTCCAGGAAGGGAGATATAGTACCATTCACATATGAAAAGCAGCTTGAAGGCACTATTGAATGCTTACTCCAATTTTATGTCTGGTATTTTTCACAAGTGTTTTCTCTGTTCCATATGTATATGTCAGGTCTATTTTATGTAAAGATACAGGCAAATTATTGCATTTAATGCTTTATATATTTGTAAGCAAATATAGGAAAAATGGAAAAGTGGGCAGGAATGAACAAAAGGAGTCAAGATGAGACAGTGAGCCTTCAGTTTCTATTCACATATTCTGGATACTGGACTGTTGTAAGGAGAAGCAGGCTGTGTCTCGCCACCCGGCTAGCTTAACCCCAGAAATAATCACACAGAAATTGTATTCATTTAAACTCTGCCTGGCCCATTATCTCTAGCCTCTTTTTGGCTAACTCTCACATATTAGTTTAATCTATCCATTAATGTGTATTGCCACTTGACTGTGGCTTACTGGCATGAGTCTAACCAGTGTCTGTCTTGGGCAGAAGAAGCATGCCATCTGCCTGTCTCGTCTTTCTTCCTTCAAGAATTCTGTTCTGTCTACTCTGCCCACCTAAGGGTTGCCCTATAAGAGGCCAAGGCAGTTTCTTATTCAACCAATGAAAGCAACACATAGAAAGAAGAACCTCCTACAACACTGGACTGTGTGTACAAACTATTTACATGATATTAACTAATGATGGTTATATTTTGTTATTATTGTGGTTTCCAACATCTCTGTCAGACTGGGTATGCCTTATACAGATGAGAGTACCTTGTCCAAATACCTATCTACTCTCTATTCTTCTAGAAGTTCCAAGGTAATTGCTAGAAATAAACCAAAGTAGGCTAAGCTTAAATATACCCAGTAATATGTATTCAAATAATTACCTTCATAGCTTTTTCTGAGAACAGCATCTCCTCCCAAAGTCATCCTCAAATATTTTGGGAAGTCTCATATGATTATTGTTTTTTTTTTTTCTTACATTCCTTCTTCTACTGTGTTGCTAAAGTAAGGTAGGGAGTTAAACCCATATTGCCAATACAGTTCTTCAAAGTAACGTTATATTCTTAATTTTTGTTTTCCTGAAGCCAGGTTACCTAGGACATGAGTATGATGTGAGTATGATGCCAAGATGCTGGGTTAAGGATTAAAGTTCATATTTTTAACTGCCTCTTCTTTCTAAATGGACATCATTATTATAGAGAATGTCTCGTTTATAAGGGAAAAGTATTTTCTAGGTGGATATGAGAGTAAAATAATCTCCGGTGACTAAATCAGCCCACTGTTTTTAGGGATTCTTTTAGAACTGTTGGAATCCTTGAGCAGAGCTGCTGACTGCACTGGGCGCAAGCCTCTCCTTTCTCTCCCAATTTCTAGTTCATGTGTCATAAAACCAACTTGCTGGACCAGATCTAATGACTTTATGCTAGTTCCATTTAACTAATGTTATTGTTTTCAGGAAATGGAGGCAAGTCAGGTAGAAAACAGGGTTTGAGTGTGTGCTCATGAAATTTCTTCTGTGCTTGTTATTTTACAGACATTTCAATTTAGCTCAGGCCATTTTTGCCAGTGTCAGTAGAGGCAAAGATTTGGGGCCTGATTATGGATGGGACAGTTGGCTGCCCAAGAGTAAACAGTGCAACAAGGTATAAAAAAATGTCTTGGCTTAGTGTTTCTAGACATACGAAGGAAATATCTAAGGTCAAAGATATATGTACTTAAAAGCCACAAGGATACAGAGAAATGAGTTAGGAGCATCTTTCTGAGTCACACTGGACTTCTGAGAGAGTCAAACAGGGAGGGTGTTGTCTGTAGAGCTCTGATAAGCAACTAATCAATATGAAAAAGGATTGCTTATTAATAGTAACAGATAGGATTTTTGCAGGACAGTGACACATACGAGACTATCAATAGTGATGAATATAAGCCAATGCGTGTCGAGCACAGAGGGAAGCTTCCAATGAGGTTTCCTTGGCAACAATCGAAAGGAGACCCTTTATCTAGAGTACTGAGGGCTGCTTTGTTGTTTATTTCCATGAACATGAACTTGTCTGCTGCAAGTGCTTCAAGAACCTTTTCAAAATAAATTGTATGCATCCTTTGAAAAGAATCATGAGCCTCAGGTGAGACATGTGTGCCTACACTGAAGCATAGAATTTAGTCATGAAATAATAAACAGCAAAGCTCACCAAATAGGACTTTCATGATGGAGTGTTCCTCAGCCCCATTCATCCCAGAAAACACAAAGCATACAATGACCTCATCACAAATGGAATTTGAAACCACTGTTTTATAGATAATATCTTTTCAGAGAAAAAAAGTTATCTTTTTAATACTATGTAGGTGTATTAGAAATATTTTAAACCTTGATGGAGAACAAAATAACACTATTAAGCATCCACTCGCTGCCAGGCACAGTATTAATACTCTAGAAATATGAAAGGATATGTAAGACAGCATCCAAAATGCTACCATACTTACTTTCTCACTAAAAATTTTATTTACCCTTGGAGCATGCATGTGTGCATGTGTATGTGTATGCGTGTGTGCTTTCAGATGCCACAGTGGCAGTGCATGGGGACTCAGAAGACAAATCTGTTGAATTGCTTCCATCCTTCTTCTTCTTCTTCTTCTTCTTATTTTTTTTTTTTTTTTTTGATTTTCGAGACAGGGTTTCTCCATAGATTTTTTTTGGTTCCTGTCCTGGAACTAGCTCTTGTAGACCAGGCTGGCCTCGAACTCACAGAGATCCGCCTGCCTCTGCCTCCCAAGTGCTGGGATTAAAGGCATGCGCCACGACCACCCGGCTTCCAACCTTATTCTATGTAGGTTCCAGGGATCATACAGGCATCTAGGCTTCCAAACCATGTTCCTCCACTTGATATGCCATCTCCCTGGCCCACACTCGAAGTTTGGTATACTGGTAGATATTATTGCTTAAAGATGGCCACAAATCTGTCTCTATGCTCTTATTTAAAAATTGTTATCATGCCCATGTGTGTGTGTGGTTCATTCAGGTACCATAGAACTATTTTGAAGGTAAGAGAATAACTTGTAGAGTTGGGTTTAACCTTCTACCAGGCCATTATTATGGACAAACTCAGTCCCATTTGGAGCTGAATTGGTATGGTACTCTCTAAGACTGGTTAACCAATGTCAGTTTGGGCATCTGGAAAGAGGTCTAGATAGAATCACTGATTAGAAAAAATAAAAGAATGAATGACATATTGCTTGCTATATTTGGAATGATTCAAATTTCCCCAACTTGTTTGATTTACTACCAGGAAAATATTCATTGAGCCAAAACTTACTTGTACTTATTATGTTTTTAATTGAAAACTCTTCCAATCTCCTGTTTCTGTTTCCATTTAGGCATTTAATATATTAATGCAAGGCTATGTGGTTAAAAGATGAATAAGTCTTTTACGGTCTAGTTTCTTGAGATCTTTATATATTTTGGAGATCAGACCTTTGTCAGTTGCGGGGTTGGTGAAGATCTTCTCCCAGTTAGTGGGTTGCCTTTGTGTCTTAGCGACAGCGTCCTTTGCTTTACAGAAGCTTCTCAGTTTCAGGAGGTCCCATTTATTCAATGAGGTCCTTAATGTCTGTGCTGCTGGGGTTATACGTAAGAAGTGGTCTCCTGTGCCCATGTGTTGTAGAGTACTTCCCACTTTCTCTTCTATCAGGTTCAGTGTGTTCGGACTGATATTGAGGTCTTTAATCCATTTGGACTTGAGTTTTGTGCATGGTGATAGATATGGATCTATTTTCATTCTTCTACAGGTTGACATCCAGTTTTGCCAGCACAATTTGTTGAAGATGCCAGACACAAAAAGAGGAACATGGGATGTACTCACTCATATTTGGTTTCTAGCCATAAACCAAGGACATTGAGCCTTTAATTAGTTATCCTAGAGAAGCTAAATAAGGAGAACCCAAAGAAGAACATATAGGCATCCTCCTGAATATTAACCTTCAGCAAGCGATGAAAGGAGACAGAGACAGAGACCCACATTGGAGCACAGGACTGAAATCTCAAGGTCCAAATCAGGAGCAGAAGGAGAGAGAGCACGAGCAAGGAACTCAGGACCGCGAGGGGTGCACCCATACACTGAGACAATGGGGATGTTCTACTGGGAGCTCACCAAGACCAGCTGGCCTGGGTCTGGAAAAGCCTGGGATAAAAGCGGACTCTTTGAACATAGCGGACAATGAGGACTACTGAGAACTCAAGAACAATGGCAATGGGTTTCTGATCCTACTTCATGCACTGGCTTTGTGGGAGCGTAGGCAGTTTGGATGCTCAACTTACTAGACCTGGATGGAGGTGGGGGTTCCTTGGACTTCCCACAGGTCAGGGAACCCTGATTGCTTTTCGGGCTGGGGGGGGTGGGACTTAATTGAGGGAGGGGGAGGGAAATTGGAGGCGGTGGCTGGGAAGAGACAGAAATCTTTAATAAATAAATAAATTTAAAAAAAGATGAATAAGTCATTTAAATAAGGTGATACTAGTAGAAAACAAGTGAAAACAGAGAGAAGAAAATAAGGGCATTAACAATAATTATCAACAAAAGCAACAACAGAATGGAGAAAAGGACAGGATGAGGAAGGGAAGATAAACTATTTAGAGGAAGTTCCAACTAATAGGTGATGAACCATAAACTGGGAAATGATAGATACATGGCTGCCATTGACTGGAACATTATTAAGTGTTATATAACCAATTAAGCCTGTAACTTCATGACCCACATCAATCCTCACCCTGAGTCTTAGGGGTCACTGATGTATTTTTACACAACTAAATAATTATTTTGGCAAAAACGCTTTGTTAGGGTTTAAATCAATTGTCTAGGTTTATATCTACCAAGCAGTGCAGGCAATATTCAAATTCAACCCTCCATCATTCTGATTTATGTATTAGTGTCAAGCCTGAGAAAACAAAGGCACATTATTCTAGGTTAGTATTAATATATATTGACAGTAACTGAGTTTAGTTCACCTTTTTAAGTTTATATCTATATATGCTCAATCTTTCATGTAAAATGAAATAGTATTATTGCACATAACCTGCCCTCATTCTTTTATATATGTTATCATTTGTAGATCGTATATATTAACTTCTACAATGTAGATGTTATAAAAAGTCACTATAGTGCTTTGAGAAGAAAATGTTAGAAAACAGCCTTGTATATGCTTTTTATAGACCACTTGTTTTGAATATTTTAATCCATCTTTGGTTGAGTAAATCTATTAGCTTGGAATCCACAGTGAAAAAGTATCAATAGTGTATATAAGGCTAAGTAAATTGTTTTCAAATATCTGTGAATATCTAAAAATGTTTCTTTTTTATCCACACAAGAGTGTACACAATAGGATTTTTCTTTTTTTCACACATAAATCAAATATTTAAGAAGAATTTTTTGTACTATCTATGAGCTGGAAAGATATCTAGCAGAGAAGATAGAAACCCAAGTATTTTCTTTCCTTTCAAGCAATCACAACTCTTTGCCAAGTGGTTTTGCAATTATCCCTATGAAGAGGCATAATTTATTTTTTTATGTATAAATGCAAAGTTTAGCTACAATTTTTTGTTCAAATTGGAAATTGGCAATTATGATTTAGAAATTGACTTAAAAAAGAAATAGAGACAGACAAAAATTGCAGTGGTGTTTCTGCTTACATTCATTCACTTTTGTCTCAAGAATAACTAAGATAGTTTATCATGAGAGATTCACGAAGCAGAGCTAAAATGGTCTAACACTTAGACGATACACGAATAAGCCACCAGCTGACAGTCACCAAAACCCACATAGGCAAGTGAGCTCATCTCAGAGCACAAGAAATGGATAGCTGAACTCCAACCAATTCACTCACCTATAGATCTGTAGACAACTGTTCAGTGTTGTGTAGATTATTGGAATGTTCTTCCACTTATTCACGGAGGTTCTGGGGAACAGAGGGCTGGTGAAGATGTACCAGATGAAGCTAACCATGAGAGCTTCCACTTTCCTCTCTGCAGGTGGACAGTCGTAGCCAAGAGACATTACCGAGAGAAGCACTATGGCCATAGCCTTGTGCTTATAAACGCATCAAAGAGAAACACAATTTACCAGGCACTAAGAGATAGTTTTGTTAACATAAAAACTTCTGCTGGCCAAGTCCGGAGCCACATGACAGCATTTAGATTTAAAGGTGATGAAGATTTTGTTTGTTCATTGAAGAAATATCTGTGTTGATTTGAAAATATTTGCATTCATATCACGTTGTTTACCTTATTCTCTCAGAGTATAAACAAAAGTTTTTGGATATCAGAAGACATATGTTATGAATATAAATTTGTAACTTAAGTTATGAGGGTAGGGAAGGTGTTTATTTCAGCACAAAAAAAACAGAAGATGATATAGTGGAGAGTGTGAACTGCAGATGTTATATATGTGCTTAAACTGGTGAGTGCATTTGGTCCCCCAGAATACTAAACAGTATGTTTATGTGTGTATACATATGCATTAAAATTATAGTTATATATACGTAGCATATATTACATATAGTTATAACTATATAGCTCATATAAAAACAACCTATATTGTATTTCTTTATACTTATAAACTAAATTATATTATTTTATATAAACTATATATTATTCTTGGAATACATATATATTACTATTGGAATATATATTCTGAGAATATATATGGAAAATATATGTGTATATATGTATGCATACATATGTATAAACACACACTTATTTCATTTAGAAGGCATGCATATGACTTGGGAGTATCTGAATAAATACTGATTATTATTTAGCATGAGTGCAATCCAAAGGGTAAGAATAGTTGTTATAAAAAATGTAACTTGTATAATGATGTAAAGAACTTTTCAACACTGTTGTGATAATGTAAGTAATTACAATCATTATGACCATTTTAATTACTTGTTGTTGTGACAAAATAGCAGACAAAAACCGTACTGAAGGAAGAAAGAGTTCTTTTTGTCACACAGTCAAAGGTCACAGGTCATCACTGTACAGAAAATACACTGACCGGAGCGTGAGTAGCTGATGTCCTTGCATCAGCAGTCAGGAGGCAGAGAAAGACTTGGACTAGGTTAGCATTCTCCTTATAACACTGTCTGGGACACTAGCCTAGGGAATGGTGTTGCCTGCATCAACTAGTCTCTTGCAGGCAGGTTTAACTTTTAGTGTCTTTGTTATTCAGTCTCTGGCCAAGTTAACAATGAACATTAACCATCACAATGACAAATATTTTGGAAGCTCCTTGAAATTTAAAAATAGATCTACATATTAACTAGAGATCCCATTACTGGATATATACCAGATAAAATGAAGTCAATGTATTCAAAGCATTTCTGCTCCCTTTCTTTGTTGCAGTACTATTCATAACAACATAATGTTAAGTTTTCAATGTTGAGTTTCTGACTGTTTAATTAAAAACTGGAGTAGGAAGTTACTGCAATTTTTATGTTCTTACTCCATTTACTTTTCTTCCATTTGCTCTTTATGCACTTGATACAAAACCTTTTCTTACTGGTTGCATGCTTTCAATGTCTGTTTTAAATGTTATTATAGTTACCGAATCACCATAAATATCAAAAGCTTTCTTTACATAAAACAAACAAGAAAAACTCATATTATCTTTAAAATTTTCACTTTAGCACCATGATACTCAATCGATCATTACAGTCTGTCTGCCTTTGCCCCCCAGTTCATATATGGAGGCTCTCATTTCCAGGCTGTGAAACTGTGACTGCATCAAGACAAAAAGTCATCATGGATGTAGCTAAGTATAACATGAATGGCCTTTGGAATTGGACCTTCTCCATTCTGATTAGTGTCTTTTAAAGAAAAGGACACTTTGGATATACTGCGAGGTGATGAAGGATGCGTATGAGAATAAGAACAGGCAATTGAGCAGACAGAAGAGGACTCGCCAGCCCAACTCAGAGGAGAGCCAACTGGACCAATATCTTGCTAATTAACATCAAGTTTCCAAACCTGTTACCAAATAAATTTATTTTGCAAAACTAATCTGTGTTATTTTATTTTGGAAACCCTAGAATACTACCACACTAATCTTTATAGCTTACCTTTATTGTTACTAATGTACATACATTTGTGTAGCTCTACAGATTCATGCTTTATCTCATTACTAGAGCAATCTTTGGTGTTTTCACTCAAGTTTATCCTTGGCACTATTAAAATGTTTTTCCATTTAAATCCTCTGGCATATTTACATATTAAATGTGTTCTTCCATGCTTGCTGTGACCTGACCATTTTATAAACCATAATGGATCCTAAGATAACCTATCACTTTTAGGTTTTGAAAAAACAATGTCACAAGATATGAATAAATATCACAACTATTTCTTTAACACTAATATTTAATAAAGAGTAATTTCCTCATAACATTAACTTTTTATTTTTTTAAATTTGGACAAATATAAGATAATTTTATAATTTCCCCCTTTCTATTCCTCCTTCTAAGCCTTTCCATGTAATTTTAAGTATGAAAGACTTAAAATTTAAGTAAGTAAAACTACATGCCTTTGTATAAGATATTAAATGCTTAATCAGATAGTTAAAAGTGTTCAGAAATATATGTATGTTTAGTTCTCAAATTACCTAATTGATTTGTGGCTCATATATAAAATAATCTTTATATAGTAAGTTGTTTCATATTAAAAAACCAAAAATACAGAGTCAAAGACCTTCAAGCTAGGTAATTTTGAGACATTAGTGGCACCCAAATGTAGGTTGAAATAGAAGCATTCTATTGTCCGTTGATATAGGCATAACCCACAGCTGTGATTTGGCCATCAACGTCTCTGAAAACTGCAGCAGTAAAGATATTATTTTCCTACCACTTTAGCTCAAGATGACAAAACAACGAGCCCTGAGTCTGTTGCTTGGCGTTCTGAGGGATCCCATGATTGTTTATTGTATCCTGCTGTTTCGTTCTGCGGAAAGCAGAGCATGTGTGTGCCTTAATCTCTGGACTGCCTAGCTGCATTCCAGTGGCCCTCGGATAATGGGGACTTTCTAAGTTTCTAACTTCTTTCTTATTAAACAAATGTCAGAAACTGAGATAAGAAAGGAGCTCGAGGTTGGAATTTTCTTCCCTTAGGAACACATGTCTAAGCTCTTAGGGTTTAACCAACTTTTAATATTTTAATGAAGGCGTTTTATGTGTCGGTGCTGCTTAATATTGCAAATTAAGGTCTATTCTTCTTCCGATATGCACATGTAACTCCATTATGCACCATCAAGAGGAGTGTGGGAGAAAAGCCCCTATCTGCAGGGAGCAGCACGTGCTTTAAGCACAGGAGGTCAACAATCACCCTTTCACTAAGCCGGGCTACTTAGTCCCTGTTTCACCTTTTAGTCAAAGCGCCAGGGTTGGCTAATGATAAGGTTCAGTATGCTCTCAGGAAAATGTAATTCTATACTTATTCTAATGGCATTCTCCATTTTCAAAGGAACAACACTTGCAATCTGTGGTATGAAGGTTACCACTGGAATTTCAAGCACACATTTAAGCTTCAGCAGTTAAAACTATCTTGGTTAACTCCTACACTTTTTCCCATTCAGATCTCCGTGACCTGAATTCTTTCGTTTCCTCACTATGGGTCAGGGGTCTATCACCAAGAGAAAAATACTTGAAATGCTAGGAAGCACTTCTTCAGATGCTTAATTGTTGATTAAATCAATAATTATCTCAAGCTGTAAAATATTGTGTAAGGAGGGAATGGGAGGAGGGGAAGGAGTGGGAATTTGGATTGGAATTTTTTTTTAAATCTTATAAAAAGAGCTAATAAATAATAAGCTTGAGCTAATAGACCAAGAAGGTTATAATTAAAAAAATAGAAACATTTCATCAATTCATTGTCATTTCTAACACTGGATTAAGTAATAATAGGTATGAACAAGACAGCATTTGAACAAACTGTACATTTTTTCCCTTAGAAATTTTCAGACATATTTTAAATCTTGCAGTCTACATATTGAATGGTATCTGTGTGTTTTTGAAAGAGCTGCTCATCTGAATACTGTAAGAAGTATGAGGAATCTTTGATGTAAAGTTGCCTTATATAACAGCAACTTTGGAAATCAGTATGGTGATTTCTCAGAAAATTAGGAAACAATCTACCCTGCAGTGCCACTTTTATGTATATACCCAAATGATGCTCAATCATACCACAAGGACACGTGCTCAACTATGTTCATAGCATCTTTATTCATAATAGCCCGAACCTGGAAACAATCAAGATGCCCCTCAGTGAAAGAATGGATAAAGAAAAGGTGGCACTTTTGCACAATGGAGCACTACTCAGCAGTAAAAAATAATGACATTTTGAAATTTGGAGGTAAATGAATGGATTTAGAAAAAAAAAACATATTGAGCAAGCTTAACCAGACCTAGAAAGACAAATATATTATGTACTCACCAATAAGTGCCTTTGAGACATAAAGAAAAGAAAAAACAATGTTACAATCCACAACCCCAGAGAACCTAGACAACAAAGAGGACCCTAAGAGAAACGTACAGAAATCTAAATAGAAAGGAAAAAAATACAAGATCTCCTGAATAAGTATGGGGGTCACAGGTGAGGGTAGAAGGGTAGAGGGGAGGAAGGGAGGGGAGGAGAAAAATGCATAGTGCAATATATAGAATAAAAAAGGAATAACGTTAGATGTGACAATTTTATATCTTAAAAATGAACAATCAGCATCACCTTAAAGATTATCTTAGAAGAAACTCACAAGAGTGGAAATATAATGAATATGCTAAATATTTTACTAATAAATCATAGTCATCTATCACTACTGGTGTGGAAATAACTCAAAAGTAGGGAAAAACAAAACAGAAAGGCACCTAAAAGATTACATAGTGCATATTCTTCATTTTATATTCAGGAAGTTAGAGTCACAAACTTGTACTGACTTTCTCCCAGTAACATTTTATTGTAAAGTTTATTACATCCATTATAAATCATAACTGCCTATGATTACATTGTTCATTATTTTCTAGATTACCCTGAAAGAAAGAAACAACTAACTGCGTTTTGACAAGAGTTGTTGAAAGACATTGTTGGCTGGTTGAGGTTTCAGTCTATCATAACCTGGCAGCTTTTTCCAAAAGCTTGAAAACTCCCTTCTTTCCCAGTCAAATTTCCTGCTCTCTACCTGCCCTTATCTGGAGAATGTCCCTGGCCTTGGAGGGCTGACCTTATCTGAAAGTTGTTTCCAAAAAAACAAGTTGGAAACAACGTTCAGATAAGGTGCCTGATTTATCTTTGATTAAACCTTGGCATATTTTCCTGCCAAAAGGTATGCTTGGAACTCTGCTATAGGACCCTATTGCCACATATGAAGCCTTGTGATATGACCATGCCATTTAATGCAAATTAGAGTTTGTCCACAGACTCCCCAATCCTTTGTTTTTCTTATACTCTGGAATAAAGTTGAGTTCTTTCACTGAAAACAGAATCCTGGAGGGCTGTCTACATTTGTGCTCACATACAAGGAAAGACAAAATAGACTGGAAGGAACATCTATTTAAGAAAAGCATTATGAATAGCGGAAAATTAATCCATTTAATTACTGAGGTTTAGTCCTTCAACTCTCTCTCTAAAAAACACTGTAAGTCCAGATCAGGGCCTGGCTCTCTGTCATCACAGAAGCTTCCATTGGCAGCTGATGAGAGCAAATACAAACATTGGGTGGGGAAAGCTCAAATTGGAGCTCTCCATAGGATCCTATCCCTTAAAGATTAAAGAATTGTAAAAGCCAGTCCTGGTATTCTCCTCATAAGCAAAGCAAGATTCTGAACATTATGGATGGAGATGTTACTAACAATGAGGAAGCCGACACTGGTATACTAATGGAGATGCCAAACTGATATTCAAAATAAGATACAAAAGCATAGCCTTGCTATTGAGTATAGTCAGTCCGAGGTCTCAGAGTTGGAAAGTTTCACTCATTTAAAAAGGATCAAGTTTTGAAATAAACTTGAAATTTATCCGGGACCAGCACATTCAATCACTGCTATGTGAATCTTATATACTAGAGAAGTAGGTGAAGTGAATTATGAAACATGACAGAAGCAACAAATAATATGATACAAATAGTAGATACAGAGATACATATAGCAGAAAGAACAACAATCTGAAATACGAAGGTCAGAATAAACTGTAAGGGAAATGGATTTATAACAAGACTTTAAGGAAAGTTTATACCAAGACTTAATGAGTGCAAATAATTAGTGATGAGAAAATTTTAAAGAACATTCTAGGCAGAAAATCTCAGCCTTGAGGTATCTGCATATGATTTGGACTTATGTGTGAAGAATATCAAGGAGACATGTAGTACCTGATTAAAGTGACCTTAATAAAAAAGTGTTAAACTATGAACTTACAAGTTTTAGAAGGGAATGACAGACATTTTTGTCTTTGCACATAATTGACTATAACATGAAAAGTGGTAGAAACAAAGGCTCAATTCTACCTTCATCAAGAACAAAGATGATGATAAAGAGGCATGCAAGAGTTTACACCCAGGCTCCCAGCTGAGTTACTGCCAGGATGATGATTTTCAGCCCAAGATGGAGAAGAGCAGTTTCACATGGAGGACCATGAGTTCTGTTCTAAACTCTTTGTATCTGAAAAGGCCATTAAACTTTCTGAATTGATATTGTGTAGGCAGCTGGAAATATAAATCTTGACTGTGATGAGAAACCTGGGTAGAATACATCAATTTATGAGTCGTTTGCAGGCATTATATTTTACAGCTACAAAGTAGAACTCACCAAATAGATGAATAAGATAAGATGAAAATACTGATTAAGATAGAAGTCTAGAGCATGCTAAGTTGATTCAAGGAGATTGCGCTACTTGTTCAAGTACAAAGTTCTTAGAAAAGAGATTATTTAGAGCGTGAAAATCCTTTGGCCACTGAGATGGTTAAGCAGGCAAAAATGTTTGCCTCACAAGCCCAATAACCTGAATTTGCTCCCAAATATCCGCAAACACAAAACCTCTGTCTTTTGTGCAAATAGAGTAGCATAACTACAGTTATACTTATGCATGCACAATAATAATAATAATAATAAATGAAGTATATTTAAAAAGAAAAAAATTAAATGGAGAAATAACATTTAATTAGTTCTAAGAAAAGGAGCTTTCTATCAGGCAAAATTGGACAGAAGTCAGTTACAGATAAAATATGTATATATGCGAATAATATGGGAATATAAAATATATAAAATAAAATATGGGAATATATGAATGAGGATCAGCAGTATTTCACTTAATTAGATAATCATATACTTCAAAACATATCATTGATGTCCATCAATAACACAGACTTTATGCTGCAGCCAGTGAGAAACTGTGGGAAAAACTTTGCACAGAGCAAGACTGTGAGGAGAGTGGTTTAGGGAAATTAATCTGTCAGCACAGTCTGAATTGGTTTCAAAGAGCTTGAGTTTTGCCTTAGAAAAACAGATTTAGAGAATAATAAAGTGATGAAGGAATATTTTTCTATTTCCTTTAGTGTCTCCTTTTAGACCCCCATCTCTCTGCTATATGTGTTGCATTATATTGGCACATGGAGTCTTGCAGATAACCCCTACTTTATATTCTATGAGTTCCCTCACAGTTCCTATAATATAAACCTCATCAGTGTAGGTGGGCTTTCTACTGTGTCTGTTATACCCACATATTAAAATAGTGTCTGGAACATTATAAGCATTCAAAAAGTAGTTGTTGATTAAATGATTCATTGGGTGAATTAAGTGAAGGACAGAGACTCTGAAATTAGTTTAAATGGTAGAGCACCACATTCTATCAATCTTTCTCTTATCTCACACTACTATTTTTTCATGATTAAACTTTTTCCTTTAAAAGATATTTAAAGGTAATAGTCTTTAAAGGTTTTGTGTCTGCTGTGTATGTGCTGGGAAGTTAAGAGAAGGTTAAATTGAAAAAAAAATATTCTAAAATAGATGAGGGACAAAAGCAAAAGAAATTTAAGAAGCTCCTATAAAAACTATTTTAATAAAGGCGAGCTACTTATGTCAATGTTGACAAAACCTAAGGACATAACGTAACATATAAGACAGTGTGTATGGACTAGGGTCAGGGTTATAAAGTTATGTGAGGTTTGGTATGGTCTCACAATTAATTGCAAAGAAGGTAAATAGTTTCATATTTCTAAGGCTTTCTGTACGAGAAAATGTCAAGTCAAGAATAGAAACAGGGAATTCATTAGTGGAATTCTCTTTAAATATGTAACCAAAATCATCATCTTTATTAATATAGCCTCTGAGATGGACTATAAGATAGTTCAAAATGAGGATAAAGTAATGTTGTAGATGCAGACTTGCTGGGGGAAACAATGCAAAGATACAGTAAGAACCATATCAAAATAACAAAAGAAGAGGAGGCTTTAAATGGTGGGTAAGGGTGGATGGTTTGGAATATTACTTGAGGAAAAGCATCCCTGTAAGAAGAGGAAGGATATGTAGTTGTAGAAGGTCAGAGGAGTTTCTGAAAGTGACAGGACCAGGCTACTCAATATGGAATTCTCTACTAGCCGTGTAAAGGTCATGAGAGAATTGATACCAAATAATTATTAGCCTTCAGGATCAAAGTTTGAAGATGTGATAAATTTGTGGCAAGACTTACCACACTATCTATAAAGAATAGGAATAAAAGAGAAAGTAGTGGTAGGCCAGTCTTCTAGAAGGATTACTAATTTTTTATTTGAATTGATGCTAAAATATCCAGTACTACAGGCCTTTAGAATACTTGGTTTATAAAATATTTTCTCTAAAGACAGTTTGTTCTGCTGACTCTCAATCAATTGTTCTTCCATTTGTCAATTTAGAGGCTAGCATGGCAGGGTCTATATTGAAGGCGTAAGTCATAAATAAACAATGCCACACCAGTTTGGAATTATGATTAATAGGGTGGTATTTATTTAAAGGGGAAAAAACTTACAGATCACCATCAGCCCTCTGCGCAACCAGGAAGGGAGTCTAGTTGCCTGCTGAGCAGGAAGTGAAGAGAGAGAGGAGAGGGAAGTGGCCGCTTTTTTAAAGGGAGAGAGACCATGCCCCAATGGGCTGGTACCTCAGCGGTGATAGGCTGGAGGAGTGGGAGGACCTCCCGTAACACTATATAAATAGATAGACACATTGTAAAAGTTAATTAAGGAAAGTATTGATGAAAACAAGATTTGTTTCTGATGTTTATCAACCAAAATGGATATTAATCATAGTCTTACAGGATAAAAGTCTCAAAACATCCATTTTCTGGTGTGTTTAATTGCGGTGTTTTTAAAATATTGTTTCTGTGACTCTTGTGATTCAGTAAACTAATTGTCTTGACTTTATTCATGACTTTATTATGTGGGAGAGTATACTCATGTCAAGGCAAGAAAATAGACTTTTAGAGAGTTTTCTTACTATCTATAGGTGTACTGGGACCACCTTGGGTGACTTAGCCTCTGCAAAGCAATTTTTCCTGTATTTACCTACATGTGGAAGTAAACAGTCAGTTTTTAAGTGTTCTGGTATTTGTTTTTCTTCATTCATTAAAGTAGACCTAAATATATATTTATTGTTAAAGCTCAATTTTGATTACTGTGTCTTTAAAAAGTATCTCGAGGGCTTATTTTAATTGTAAATAAAAACTGTTACAAATCTCTTTTTATGATTAAGAACTAAATTGAAAACTAGAACCTTGTTGTACTCTGCAATGACATTTTTTTTGTGCAACTTAAAGTAGGGTATCCCTACCAAATCAGAAGTTGTAAAGATCCATTCTGACCTTTGACTGACATACTCAGCTTTACTTAGTTTTTTATTATATATGTAAGTTCAATAAAAATTTTTCATATGGCTTCTGTCAAGAAAAAGAATCTCATCTAATTTTGGTGTTGCAAGAATTTGAAGTTTTTTGAATATTGTTATAGTAAGTGACTGACAGAGATAATAAACGTTGTCATGGCTGTTATTTCTTTGCTTTGGAGATTGAAAAATTCTCTTTTATAATTGAGTTGTTTTAGCTAAACTATTTGCATATAATGACTTTTTACAAGTGACTTCTAGAAATACATTCAGGAAATCTTTTATTCACTATTAATAATAAATGCTTTTCAAGGATACAGACATTTGATGTGAATTCTCACAAATATATCCCATGAGCTTTCCCAGCACAAATGCAAAAGCATTAATAAATGCACCAATCTTAGTTAAGTCTTTAAAATCGATAGTTATACCTTGCATTTATGTGGATTTATGTTAATTAAGAAATCATTTAAAAGTTGTGGTTTGGACAGATAATTCTAAATGTGGTACTCAGATCTTATTACTGTGAAATACCTGACAATGATCACTTTGTAAACAATTGAGTTTTATTTTTGTTTGTAGTCTTTATGGAGTCATTCTATAATTGGCTGGCCTTCTTGCTTTTGGGCAATTAGTAAAGCAGAAAGAATGTTATAGCTGCAAAGTGATGGATAATGAGAAAGATGGAGAAGAAATGAGAAAAAGAGAGAGATGGATAAGTGAGCAGAGAAGATCAGGGTCCCAATCTTCATTTGAGTGATGTACTCAATGACTAGAGTATCTCCTATCAGGGCACATTTCTTACACTTTCTACCTGCTCCAGTAACACCAAGCTCAAAACAGAACACTATAGAAACTATGTGACCATAGAAATTTAGTCTTGATGAAAGTAGTGATGTGTAAATTCCAGAAGAAATGATCACTGACATCAATGAAAACGAGGGGGCCTATTTATTAAAAGAAAGTTTTCTAAAGAGTGTACTGCTCTACTATAGAGAGTGGAACAATAGTGAAGCTTGCACTTGATAGCCAAATGGTCAGGATCAATGAGTGCAGAGATCCTTTATAGGAGAAGGAGACAGGAGGAAATAACCAAAATTAATCTTGAGGTGGAGGCTACAGAATTCCCAAAAGAAAGCCAGATCTTAGAAAAATTCCACAGCAGAAATCACGTGGCATGATATCCTACTAAACCATTGTTATACTATTTCAGTATTTTTGTATCATTTGAACTTTAGATGTTCCTGATACATTCCAATCATGTATACATTTTGGGAAATAGTATTTTTTATTTATTTCTTATGTATGCATGTCCCGTCTCTTTGCCTAAGTGCTACTGTGCCTTAGACTTTAATCATTTCTTACTTTATTTTTAGCTCAAAAGAATGTTTTTGTAATTCCATTTTATGTTGCTGAAAGTAATTTGGCTTATTGCTTCTATATGCTACCATATATTTTTTGGTATATACTAAATACCATTTACTACTGCTTCCATTAGTATAATTGAATCTGGGGAGTGAAATTTCTTTGCCTCGGTGAATTCCTGGTCTGATTTAAATCTACCTAACCACTAAAGAACCACCTTAATCTGTGTTCTCTGTGTGTAGCATTAAGATCACAAAACTTTTTAAGTGGGTTTACATTATTTTGAATCTAAAAGTCACTTGTTTTTCAATGGACAAGAATTGCTTTAGAAAATAGATATCTAGGTAAGTTCTGTGTTTTTGGAATCATATACAAAGAACTAGAGCATCTCCAATGTAAGTCTATGTGAGTTACCTAATAAACTCGGCAGGTGCCTTAGCAAAGAACTTTGCTGAGAGCTTCATCTGCAAAGACTTTACTTATGAGACTATTTATTATATATATTTGACATAAAACCAATGAAAATCAGCCACAACCACTAAAAGCACCAGTAAAATGCCTAAGAATATAGACCTGGGTACATGGGCTCTCAGTCTGGCTGTCATGGTCTGCCAAGTTCTATGTGTCTGTCCCTTTGTCAGAAAAGGTCATTGTTAAAACATGATGTGTTGATCCTGGTAATAACCATAGAACACCACCAAACACACCACAAGCAATCCATGCATTTATGACAAATGGAATTCATTTATAGAACAAGTCTCCTGTGATTAAATCTGATTATTCCATTCAATTGAACTTTCTACGGCCAATGCTGGTTATGATATATTAAATCAATATGATCTCCCTTAAGATATGATTGGAATATGCCAACACCAAGTATTCATTTCTTACATAATCATAATGCTTACAAACTCATTTAGCATGGAGAGATAGTCTACAACAAATGAAACTACTGATTATTTTCATTATTATCCCATATTTCTTGTACAAAATAATGGGTTTTCTTATTTCATTTTCAAAAGTGTATCATATAC